>NC_048320.1:5096958-5192668 GCF_013100865.1 Trachemys scripta elegans | reverse complement strand
GGAGAGTCTGTGAGAGCATATCTAGGAAGTCCAGTATCCAAAGAGTGGATTTCTCAAAACCCAGGACATTTGTGGATGCTTTTGGTAAAATTGTGTGACCCTGCCTGGAGGGTGCTGCCGTGTCCGACGGCAGACCCCTGTCGTGCCTGCAAAATACTGCAGCTGCGTGCTAGTGCTGGCACTTTGGGTTTCCTGTGCATGCATTGTGCAGCACGGCTTCAGCTCCCGGCTCAGGTGGCCTCGAGAATGATGGCTCGGTAGCCTGGTGAAGGTATCTGTGAGACTCTTTTACTTGTTTTATTCTTCTGTGCAAATAGACCTGCATGCAATTAAGTTTTCTAAGCTAAATGCACTCTCCTGAATATAAAACACATTGGAGTTAATGGTTCAAAATGGAGATCAACTAAAATCTTTATTCAATGAACCACTCTCCATGCAAACGAAGTTCTAAGGACCTGAGCGCTGCAGTAATTAGTGTCAAATTAATTAAAAAACTAAGTCTTTAGATTTCAGAACAGGTGGTTTTCAGATTTTTTGAGTCAGAGCTGAATTTTGTTCATGATTACCTGATGGTTCATTTGCATTTCTAATTACCGGAGAGGACTCTAGGGCAGTGGGTGGAAGGTTTCACTCTTGTCTTTCCCTCTTCCACCCCTTTCATCAGCTTGTAACGATGTGAGATGGGCACCTGGCGTGATTACCCTGCAGAGCAGCTGCCTCTGTTGCAGAGCCATCAGCTATACTGTCCTACGCTCCCAGAAATTCGCAAGGGCCCAGATCCACAAAGGGACTCAGATGTCTGATCCCCAGATTTCCGCGCCTATGGCCCAGTTTCAGGCATCGTTCGGAGCTGCACTCACCTGCCACCCAACTCTGTTGGTGCCTGAACTCACTTAGCAGCTACGTTTTTGCTGCACAAGTTCCCTGGACACCTAAGTTTCTGCCTCCGTGCATGAGTGCTGCTGCCTTCCTGTGGGTGTCCAGAGATTGAGCTCGCCCTCAGCCCCTGTGTGATCCTCAAGCCAGGCAAAGATAGGGGTTATGGGGGAGTGGGTGTCCTTCCTTTACCCCAGCCATTAGAGTACTCACCTGGGATGTGGGAGGCCCTGGGTCAGTTCTCCTGCTTGATGAGAAGAAGGGTTCCCTGCCTCTCAGCTGAATGTCCTAACCACTGGGCAGGGCCGGCTCTAGGATTTTTGCCGCCCCAAGCAGAAACAATTTTGGCCGCCCCCCCTCCCTTTTTTTCTTACCCCACCCCCGGCCCCGCCTCAGCTCCGCCCTTTCCCCAAATCCCCAGCCCTGCCTCCGCCCCCCAGACTTTCAAGCCTAGGAGGGAGGGGGAGAAGCGGCGCGCGTGCCGCGGCCATTCGGAGTCTCCCCCCTCCCTCCCAGGCTCTCAAACCTGGGAGGGAGGGTGAGCAGCGGTGCGCGAATCAGCTGTTTCATCATCAGCCTCCACCTCTGGCTAGCTTAGGGGGCTCCCCGCCGAACATGCAGGTGTTGGTGGATCTGATTTCTAGGCGCCTATTTCTCCCCATTCGTTGTAGAGGGAGCCCAGGGGCCTAACTCAGGCTGTGTGGATCCCAGTGTTGGCCTGTGATTTTTCTCCAAGTGTCTCCAAGTTAAGGTGTCTCCAAGTTAAGTGTTGCAATGCCTAAGTCCCCTTGGGGCTCCAGGCCAAGGTCTGTGGAGCTCACCATAAAATGGGACCGGGGAAGTCACCAAAGAGCCATGACTCCTGCAGTTTCAGGGACATGCTCTGATTTCCCGCACGATCTGAGCATTCCGGTTTTGAAATGACATTGTATCTCCTCGTGACGCTTTTCTTCACGGTGTGTGCTGGGGAGCTGCTCCCTTGCGTCCCAGCAGCCATGAACCCAGCCATCTGCTAGCAGTTATGAGCACCCTCGCAGGGACCCCGAGAGGAGCACTGAAATGCTCATGTAACTGTCTATATAGAAAGGCACCATCCGATACTCTGCACACGTTCCCCAGAGTTAGGCTGTGACATTAAGAAGTGTGCGGGCCCCTCCCGCATCGTCTCATTGTGAGCAGAGATCTTTGCAGCACAAACCCCACACATCTAGGACACCTGACGGTTTTAACACAAGAGGCTCGTGTCTCCGCAGCAGCTTGCTATATGAGCTTGTGCTGCGACCAACTTTGGTTGCTTCACCTTTAAGCTATTCTATAACCGAGACCGGTGTGGCCAAAGCAGGGCACTGAACACAGGGAGTGAGTATCACGTGCAGTGGTGCAAAAAAAAAAATCACATTTTATTTCCCATGCAGCGGAGCAATGTTTTGCACCAATCCTGCAGCCCACCCCTGAAATTTCATTCACTTTAACCTTTCATATGGAAAACATACGTAACTGTGCCCAGGGTCGCGTCTGTTTGATGCAAAACCCACCTTGGCTCAAGCATCCACCCTTTTCTGCTTGAATGGATCGAAACGCTGTGGTCACGTATCTCATGTGTGTGTTTGTAACAGAAGGTGGATAAAACTCTCGAATTGTGCCTAATCTCTGTATTCTGTGACAGATGTTTTGCCCGCTTCCAGCGTGATGAGGTTTCCAGCCAATGGGTGATCGCAAAATTAGGATTGTTTGGCCTGAAAAAGGCACGGGGTGGGTGGGGGCGGTGTTTCAGTTACACAAAGGCTGTAATGAAAAGTGGCCAGGCCCAGCTGCATTCCTTGTTCCCTAATACAAGAACAGGGAATCACTCGATAAAGTAATGTCTGGTAAATTGAGAACCAGTAAAAATAATGTTTCACGCAGTTTGTGGTCAGCCTTTAGAATTTACTGCTACAAGCGGTTTCTTTGTATTTGAAAAGGGGCTGCCTAGTTTTGTGATCAATGTCATTTATTGTTCAATAAATCAATATCCTTGATAGCAGATAATCCACTCTCATGGGGGGTGTAGGTAGATTGCCAGGGGCGTTAGGCCATTCCCTGGCCAGATGCATCACACTTCTGATCTTCCTCCAAAACGTCAGGCTCGGGCCAGAGGCAGGAGATTCCAGCCAGTCGCCGCAGCTGCAAAACCAGTCAAAGCGGGACTGGGACATTCACAAAGCTCGCGACAGTTTTGGCGGGACTTCCTGTGCCCTGTGCCGATTGGCGCTTTGCTCCAGCTCTCCCGCCCCCAGTCTCTTCACCCCAGCTTCAATCTACACCTGCACCTCTTACCCTCATCTCCCCTGCCCTCTTACCCTTCAGCGTCCCCTCGCCCTTCCCTTTTCATTCCACAGCTGATCTCTCTCCCCACAAAAACCATGGAACTAACGTGCCGTTTGCTGCCATCACATTGGCCTCCCTGCTGGTGTGTCCTACCCCTGGAGTTGCCTGGACTGTGTTGATTGTAAGCTCTTCGGGACAGTCTGCTACTCTGAGTTTTTACAGCCGCCAGCACAACGGGGCTCCATTCTTGGTTGGCCGTTAGGTGCCACAGTAATAAATACGATGAGCCAATGGGCTGATTTGGTACGGCCGATCCTTTGTTCCTCTGCTCTGTTGCTCTGTGGGAGGGGCAATGGCATGATCAAGCAGGAACTATAGGGAAGATCTCTTGTCGCCTTCAGGAGGAAGTTAGAGCCCATGTTGAGACTTATGTGATGGCTGCCATTTTGGTTGACCCATTGGGGAGGGAGGGATAGCTCAGTGGTTTGAGCATTGGCCTGCTAAACCCAGGGTTGTAAGCTCGATCCTTGAGGGGACCATTTGAGGCAAAAATCTGTCTGGGGATTGGTCCTGCTTTGAGCAGGGGGTTGGACTAGATGACCTCTTGAGGTCCCTTCCAACCCTTATATGCTATGATTGGGAATTGACCTTCAGAGCTAAAAGCATGAGTGTCTACAGCTTGAGCTAACAAGCTGGGATACTGAGCTGTGCCAGTAACAGGCTCATATCTTCTGCTCATATCTCCCTCAGGCTTTGAGGGAGACACATAACCTGCAGTCACCAATGGATTCCTCCGACACTTTAAACGCCCCTTTGTTCTGGTTTTCTGTTAAAGGCGGCACACCAGGTGTGTTTGCTTCTTGGTGCTGGATACTAAAGTCTCTCAACAATAAAACCTGAGGATGTTTGGATCCTGAGACATGGCTGGAGTCTGATCTTGGATGTTCCATGGATGGTGCTGAATTCTGCAGTGACAGACAGGAATTAGATGCAGAATTGAGACAGGAGGTGATGTGGGCAAAGAAACAGAGCATTAGGCTACGTCTACACTACAGCCTATGTCAGCATCACTTATGTCGCTCAGGGGTGTGAATAAACCACCCCCATGAGCGGCAGAAGTTACACTGGCATTGCAGTCAGTGGGAGAGCTTCTCCTGCCAACAGAGCGGTTTTGTTATGAGCTCTTTCCCGGCGGCATAAAGCATCTTCATCACACACACTGCAGTGGTGCAGCACTGTCCATGTAGACATGCAGCATTGACCAAAAAAAGGGAAAGAGAAATCTCTGAGAATTCATTCACTGGGAACCCTCCTAGTGGATCCAGGCCACCCACCGCAATGGGCAATCTTCTGTGAAAGTGTCTGATGATTGCTTAGGGGAATTTGGGCAAGGAACCTTCCGTGTGCCTAAGATTTGAATGTTACCCCTATCTTGCATTTGCGGCAGGGTGTAGTGTGAGTGGGGGCTTATCGGGTGCCCAAAGCCCAGTGCCGATCATGGCTGGAAAATGTTGGATATTTTTATACACTTCTCACCGCTCCATTCCTTTCCTCTGTGTGCCACTTTTGTTTTTTTTTCCTGATTTGGTGTTTGTGATGCTTAAAGCATCTGCAACAAAGAGGCTTTATAGTGCAGATCATCCTTTCCACTGGCTGGTGTGACTCCAGCAGTGCCACTTGATTTAAATCTCAGGGTTAGTCGTGATCTTGGAATAGGCTGAGCATTCAACTGCACTGGCCAGCCCTGGTGGTTACAGAAACTTGGCAGGTTAATTAAAAGGATATTTTCCATTTTAAAAGCGTACTGTATATATGAAACACATTTCCTTGCCTATGTCACCCATAACCACTTAGATCATAACAACCCAACGAATATTAAAAATCAATGTACTTCCTAGGGATTATGTTGTTTATTTTCTGTATTTCCCTCAGCTGGAACCATTATAATCAAGTAAGCCAATTTCACTTATGTTTATAGTTAATTTCAGGTTCTCCGTACTGCCATATTTGGATTCCAAACATTGCATGGGAATGTGTATTTGCTTCAAAACAAGGCTTCACTGAAATTTTAAATATCTATCTATCTATCTATCTATCTATCTATCTATCTATCTATCTATCTATCCCCATACATCCCCATCTATCTATCTATCTATCTATCTATCTATCTATCTATCTATCTATCTATCCCCATACATCCCCATCTATCTATCTATCTATCTATCTATCTATCTATCTATCTATCTATCTATCCCCATACATCCCCATCTATCTATCTATCTATCTATCTATCTATCTATCTATCTATCTATCTATCTATCTATCTATCTATCTATCCCCATACATCCCCTCCTATCTATCTATCTATCTATCTATCTATCTATCTATCTATCTATCTATCTCCATAGCTACCCCTCTGTCTGTCTGTGCAAGTTTTTTTGTACTGCTGCCCAAATAAGCACCCTTCATGTAAAATTGATAGCAGTAGCAAAACTGCTGCTGGATTTAATGGGGTCCCTGGCACTCTCCCATTTCAGGGTAAAACTCTGCTTGTTTCTTGTGGGGGAGGGCAGAGTTCTTACAGATTTGGGGTGTTTGGGGCAGGCAGGGTCTGGCTAGAAGGGGGTGTCAGTATGGTGAGTGTCATTCTTATGGGAGAAAGGCTTTTCCAAAGAGGAAGATTTTGCAGCATTTCCCAAAGACTCTGGATTCTCCTGATTGCCATTGGAAGTTTGTTCCAAACAAGAATGCTTCATCCTGGGCTTTCTGGTCCTGGAGCGTGTTTAAGTGCCATTTGCAACGTGCTTTGCAATCTTTGCATCATAGGCTCTTGACAGCGGCAACACCTGTCGCTTTTCCAGATTGCTTTAGCTTTCTCTGAAAGCTGGGGGTGAGTCCAGGTTTGTTTCTTCTCCCAGACGGTTCATTGGACTGTCTCTAAATGTAGGGTTACCATATGTCCGGTTTTCCCGGACATGTCCGGCTTTTCAGCAATCAAACTCCGGTCCGGGGGGAACTGCCAAAAAGCCGAACATGTCCGGGAAAATGCCGGCCGGGCACTTCCCCTCCCGTGGCGGCTCTGTTCCTCCCCGGACTCTTCGGCTCTGTTTAAGTACACAGGGGGGAAAAATCCTTAAGGAAATGTTTGCAATTTTGGCCTTTGATATTTTATTCAGCCGATAACTGGAATCCTGCTTCACTCTGCTCGGAAGCTGGCTCCGACTTGTTAGGCTATGAGAACTTCTATTCACATTGCTAGTGGCATGCTGGGGAGCAGATACAGGGATGCTGCACCAGCAAAAGGCACAGCTCTTCATGGCTGGTACGAGGACGTACAGTCAAATACAAGTACAGCATTCAGGGTTGCCCGGGAGGTTGAAGATGAGTGTGACGGGTTGGATCACAGAAACCCCCTTGGGAGCTGCCACCCCATGTACCAAGACTACTTCTATCCCTGTTTTCCCTGCCAGCTCAGGACTCCAGCACCCTGTCTTGCTGAGCCAGATACTCCCGTCTGCTCCAACACAGACCCAGGGTCTGAATTACTTGCCCCAAAGCTGCAGGTTTACCTGAAAATGGCTCACAGAAGTGTGCTTGTCTTTAGCACTTAGATGCCCAATTCCCAATGGGGTCTAAACCCAAATAAATCCGTTTTACCCTGTATAAAGCTTATGCAGGGCAAACTCATAAATTGTTTGCCCTTTATAACACTGATAAAGAGATATGCACAGCTGTCCCCCCCCCAGGTATTAATAAATACTCTGAGTTAATTAATAAGTAAAAAGTGATTTTATTAAATACAGAAAGTAGGATTTAAGTGGTTCCAAGTAGTAACAGCCAGAACAAAGTAAGTCACCAAGTAAAATAAAATAAAATGCACAAATCTATGTCTAATTAAACTAAATACAGTTCCAGAATGCTCCCTTTTACAGTCTAATCTTCTTTTAGCCTGGGTCCAGCAATTACTCACACCCCCTGTAGTTACTGTCCTTTGTTTCAGTTTCCTTTAAGTACCCTGGGGGCGGGGTGGGGGTGGAGAGGCTCCTTCTTTAGCCAGCTGAAGACAAAATGGAGGGGTCTCCCACGGGTTTAAATAGACTTTCTCTTGTGGGTGGAGACCCCCTTCCACACTCCTATGCAAAGTCCAGTTCCAAGATGGAGTTCTGGAGTCACCTGGGCAAGTCACATGTCCCTGCATGACTCAGTCTTTACAGGCCGAAGCCATTGTCCACATGGTATCTTGTATGTCTCCAGGAAGACTTCTTATGAGGATTGGAGCATTCCAAGATGCATTGTTCCCCGAGTGCTTCCTGATCGAGTACTTAACCTTGCATATTCCTTCCTAAAGAAGCTGACCAAATGCCTCCCAAAGCTTCCTTAGAAACCAAGCAAGTATACAGCCCATATTCTTAACCTCAAGTAGAAAATGATATATGTGTACCAATAGGATGAATAGATATAGTAGACCATAACTTTTACAGAGATATGTTACATGGCACAGGCAGCACAAAACATATTCCAGTTATGTCATACATACATTTATAAGCAACCCCCCCATAAAGGCTTATGGGGTACGCTGTCACAATGAGCTTACAGGTAACGTTTCAGGGTGAATAAGCAGCTGGGAGGAGCAGGGATTGGGCTGTGGGTGTCAGGAGGGAATCTCAGCCGTCCTGGGGAGAAGCAAGGACCCTTGGACGCGGTGAATCCCCATCGGCGTCTTGGTTTGGAGGTGCAGATGCTAGTGATTAGCTGCATTCTCATTACCTTGTATGAATGAGGTTGACTGAAAACCAATAGAGGCGAGAGCCTGAAGTCCCAGCAGCCGGGGGGACCAGAACATCTGGCACTTCCCGTGCCAGGCCTTGATGCCAGGTCCATCAGGAACCTGGGGAAGGTTGGGGTGGATCCCGACATTCATTTTATTCTGGGATTCACACGTCAGTCAAACACTCCACCCTCAGCACGGGAGGCCTCCGGCCCTTTATGTTTGATGCAGGAACCTCAGCTACTCCCCCCCGTGGCGGAGACGCTCGAAAGCTCGTGCTGGGCCAAGTTCGCAGCTGGACACAACTGTTCTGGAACACGCCTCGCTCAGCCAGGCCTGGCGGGAAGAGGTGTCCTGCCCACCTCATGGAACATGGGTGATCACACCTGTGCTTCTTGGTGTGTCCCCCTCCGAATGCTGCAGCTTTGCGCGCTTGCACTTAGAATCATAGAACCTCAGGGTTGGAAGAGACCTCAGGAGGTCATCTAGTCCAAGCCCCTGCTCAAAGCAGGTAGGGTGACCAGACAGCAAATGTGAAAAACCAGGACGGGGTGGAGGGTAATAGGAGCCTATAGAAGAAAAAGACCCAAAAATCAGGACTGTCCCTATAAAATCTGGACATCTGGTCACCCTAAAAGCAGGAACAACCCCAACTAAATTATCCCAGCCAGGGCTTTGTCAAGCCAGGCCTTCAAAACCTCTAAGGAAGGAGATTCCACCACCTCCCTAGGTAACCCATTCCAGTGCTTCACCACCCTCCTAGTGAAAAAATGTTTCCTAATATCCAACCTAGACCACTTAACTGCTGACAGTCCCTCAGAACAGCCCCACTCCAGAGTCTACACTGGGGATTAGGTCGGTGTAACCACGTCGCTCAGGGGTATGGACTTTTCACACCCCAAGTGACATAGTTATACCAACATAGGTCTATCGTGGAGACCAGACCTTCGTTTGGAGGAATGTACTTCCCATAAAGTGCTTTGAGTCAGCCCTGGGTGTGAAACAGGCTGTAAAAATGTAAACAAGCTGCTAACTCTTTTGGTGGTGAGTGAGATTTCACGGACATTTAAGGGGACTGGGCCATGAATGCCTGAATCTGATTTTAGAGGATAGCACAGCCTGTCACCCCTTTCCCTTGTATCCTATTGTCCATACCAAACTGGATGAACATCTCTCCTCTGTCTTGATCCCTGCTACTAGCGAGACCGGTTGCATTTCGAGCTTGTGTTTGTGAGATGGTTATGAATTAAAGTTGTTTGGACAAATAGCACGCTACCCCTGGCTATTAATTTGACGCTCCGATTTCTCAATTGCAGACACTCTGTTCTCTCTGTCCTGAGCGTGCCTGGGATCCTCAAGGAATGCGTTTCGCCCAGGTTTAGAAGTATTATTACATTTAATCTTTAAATATTAGGTTAGACAAGATTCTCTTTTAAAGGTTTCACAAGGGATAAAAATATCACTTCTGAACCAATTCCACTACGCCTGTGATGCTGTCATCGAGAGCTCGTGCTTAAAGCGTAAACCGATGGCTGCGGAAGTCAGGAAAAGGGGTTCTCTCCACATCTGACGAGGTGCTTTGTCATTTTGTTGAATGAAACCTCAACTATCTGATGAGAGGATAAGGCAGAATTTAATGGATCAGTGGTCCATTGTAGTATGGTACATCCTGTGCTCCCAGCCTCTCTTCTTTATTTGTATAATGGCCTTCAATTTGCCTGGTCAGTTTCTTGGTCTCCTTAGGTATTGTGCTGGTAGATTTTACTGCAAACGTTATGATCTGTGTAATCTGCACTCATATCTTTGTGTATGGAGTAATAATATTTAAGAGAAAATTTCCAAGTCACATAGACCGTTCAGTGTCTAACAACCCATGAGCCTTTGGAAATCTCTCCCTAAGAATGTCTGAAGGAATTAGTAATATAACTAGCCTTGGAAAGATTAGATTTTTATCAGTAAACGTCAGTAAACAGCTATTTCACTGCACACACAAAGACCAACAACAAAATATTTCCATTGGTAATACGTGAGATGTACAGACAGGCAATGTAAGAAAAATGCAGTCTGAGAACTTATTGATTGATGGGTATTTATTTCGTATATTTTGACATGTGATATGGTTATAAAATGGTTATAAACAGGTTTTAATGGTTATCAGACTTTAACTTCTTAAACCTGGGTCTGCTGTCATTAAATAATTTTTGTTCTCCCTATTATCCCACTCTCCCCCATAATTTTCTGCAGCAGTGAAAATATAAATTGATAAAAATATTTAACATCCACCATTTTGAGCAACTGTGAAAATGTAAATAGATAAACATTTTAAAATGCTTAAAATATCAGTGGTATCCATCAGAATTATGAAAAAAAAAACCTTTGAAACTGAATTCGGCCAAGCCTAAATATAACAAATAACTTTATTAAAAAGATGAAAAGCAACTCCATAAGCAAGCTGAAGAGGAATGTTTTAGCTCCTTCCCTACAAAGCTCACTCGACCAAGCACAAGGTAGAAGCATGGTGTGACCAGGCAGGGCCTGCTCCAGGCACCAGTCCACCAAGCTTGTGCTTGGGGCGGCACCTAGACGGGGGCAGTGCAGCGCGGTGCTCCGGCTTCGGCCACCGGGGAGAGCGGAGCTGCAGTGGGCTCGCCGCCCTCCCCCCGGCGCTCTGGCCGCCAGGGAGAGCGAAGCCCCGGCTGGGCTCGCCGCCCTCCTCCTGGGGCTCCGGCTGCCAGTGGAGCAGCGGTGGGCTCGCCGCCCTCCTCCCGGCGGTCTGGCCGGTTGGGGAGAGCGGCCCGCGCCCAGGCTCGGCGCCCTCCCCTGCCGCGCTGGGGGGGGGCGGCGGGAGGCTTTTTTGCCTTGGGCGGCAAAAAAGCCAGAGCCGGCCCTGTGACCAGGACATGATCACATGGCTTGAACGTACCTGGTGGGCAAGACACTAGAAACCCAGCCACTAATGAGAGCTGCTTAACTCTTCTGTGGGACTCACATCACGAGTATGTTTTTCAGCACTAGGTCGTTATCAAGCAGCAGGAATCCTGTCTGAATCACGGCCTGCAATGGTGCATTGATAATAAGGAGCTGAGAAGCAGTTGTTTATTGTAGAGGTGCATCACAGTACATGCCCCTCCAATAGTACCGTCCTGTTTTTCTCTTCCCTTAGTATTCTAGAGACACAGCCAGGCAGTGCAGCCAAGTATGCAGATTATAAACCTTTAGAAAGTGTGTCTGCATCTAAAATCGTTAATTTTGCTGCACCTGCTTCCTATCTCTCTTTTCCTTTCACTCTCATCTTATCGATCCCTTTTAATGCTAGTAGGAGGCCGCATTGCAATGCTCTGTGTGTGCAGGTGATAGACGGTGTCCGAATTATGTCACATCTGACCCTGGTTAGTTCAAGGATGCCGTTTATCTCTCGGTGGCAGGTCAAGCTAAATGGAAACGCTGCAGTAGATCTGGCAGCTGAATTCTAACCCTGGTGACAGGTAGCGCATTTATTAATTCCGGCCTGGTGTTGATGAATAATCATTGAGCTGAAACTGATTAGCAGGCAAGTGAGGAATTCTCTCTGAACTACACAAATACTCTAGTCGGCGCTGACAGTTGCAAAGAGTCTTGGCTTCTTATAAATAAACCCCATTTCCTGCCCCCATCTTCGTTATGCTAAGAATGGGATGCAGCCAACCCAACCTCTGGATGTTCCTAGTTAAAACCGACACGCTAAATGAGTTTTGTGCAGATTGATTGCCTGCTGTTTGCCGTTCCAGGTTCCCAGGGGATTTTCATTTACAAGAGTTTCCCTTCCTGGGTGTTTTCTTCCATCGGGTGCCCACACTGGCTTATTGTAAGGGCTCAGGTTTCGGCTGTGTGCTCCAGTTTGCTGGAGGTCTCGTCACATCATTTTGAGCTCGATTGAGCAAAATACTGAAGCACCCGTGTTATTCCAAGCACCGTCTTTTTTTTCTGAGTTTGTACAGCACCTAGCGCAACAGGGTCCTGGTTCAGGACTGAGCTACAGCAATAAATAATAATAATAAAAGTGCCTTGCTGAATTGGGGCTCTAAGCAGTAATTTAAATGGGGTTAATAACTTTGCCAAAGGATCCGTACAGCATACGTGGGTTCTTTCTGGTCTATAACATCCAGGGGTTCTTATGTTATGTTTCTAGTTCTTGTGTGCAGTTTGTTTGAGAGCAGATATTGCCCAACAGTTGCACAACTATGTTGTTTTTCAAATTGTGCCTTTACAACCTTTCTGTCCTATTAACACAGGCTCTGCAAGGCTGTCTTTGAAAAGCTACCCTGCATCTGAAGTTTAGATCTGTTGGCTCAGAACTGCAGTGAATAGTGCTGCCCGGTTACTGCTACGGGCTTGATTGGATTGCTAGACATTTTCCGTAGTCTAAATCTGATTCTGCCCCCAAGTGGAAAGTTATAAAGAGTGATTTGTATTGCCCTACTACGAGACAGAGGTGACATGACAGATGGAAATGCAGAACTGGGCAGCTAAGGTTATAGAAGACATTGTCTGGGTCAGAATATTGAAAATCCTGCAATCTCTTAAAGTGCAAGTCCGCTCTGAAAAGTAGCTGCAAAAACGACATCATCGTGTTCCATGTTTATTACCATTCAATGACTTCTAAATCAAATCGACGTGGCTCACAAGCAACAGATGGGGTTTCAGTCCGCTGGCGCTTCAAATCCAGCCTGGAATTTGAAAGTTAAGTTTCTCACATCACCGTCAATAAAAATGTTGCGGTTGGATTGCTAATGCATGAGCTGGAAAAGGGTCCTGTTCATTATCCCACACCTGTACTTGCTCTGCAAGGCTAAAAGAAGGAAAAAGGGAGCAAAAAGATCTGACTCTAACTACCTAGCTGGCTGAGGTAGAAGGGGACATTTTTACATAGTAACTTTTCAGAGTAGAACCAAGTTTCACGCATAGCTGTTTCCCTCGTTGTCTGCAACTGGGGAAAACTGGTCCCCCAGTACTGTGACAGTCTGCCACAGACCCTGCCATTTCTTTACTCAGGATGAATCAGTTTCCAGGGCATGGACATTAGATGTCCTCATCATATGCTATTTAAGTGATCAGTTCCGTTGTTGCATTGTGTATGTTTTAGCTGGTGATAGCTTACACTATATGGAGATAGATTGACTTACTCTAGAGCTCTTCTGAGGAGCGATTCTGTATTGGCACAGGAATCAGCTGGATGACCTGTTATTTTACGACACACTTTTCCATCGCTAATTTCTGTGATTTGTGAAATATTGTATATTGCATTAATACAATGCATAGATCAGGCTGATGCAAATTGCTAGCCACTCATTGTAACATTATATACATCTATCTTTATATATAAATACTCAGTAGATCACTGGAATTCCATTGTGCAGCTGTAGTGATAAATTGTAAGTCAGTGGAGTTTTTCTATTTTATGTAACCCATGCAGCTGGGATTTTTGTACATGACTTCAGTACTTGCATTCAGAAAGGTCGCAGTTTTGAGTGGCAAAGTCTGATCAGACTGCAGAATTGAGACCTGGAGATTTCTTTTGGATCTGTTTGCTAGCGAAAAGCAAATGAGATTTAAAAAAAAAAATCTTTTTGTTTTAATAGCTTAAGATCCTTTTTAAAGTCTTGAGGAAGAGATTCAGGTTTTCTGGGTGCAATGAACACATTCACATCAAAGCCACAAGGGCACTGATGCAAGATCTTCATATTATAGTGGCGCTCATTATTCATTCACCAAAGGTACAGAACAAGAAGAGAAAAGGGATAAAACAACAAAATGCCTAGATGCCTGGTTCTTACCTATACTTGATTCTTTCCTTGCTAGTACAGGGTAAATTTCATCCCAGATCTTCCTTCTCCTGGATTGGGATTGACAGACAGCTCCTGCAGCATCCTCTCTGCGTCTCTGTCTGTCAGAGGCTCCTCTCCAGCTGTGGCTGCACCCTCAACCCCTCTCTCACCACGTCCTTCCTAGGCCGGGATCTTGAAGGATTCAGTACGCCCTTTGAGCCTAGGTTTGGGCCTGGAAAGAATAAACCTTGCTAGGGCATTCCCCAGTTAATAGATTCCCCATTGTTTACTCAAGGACCCTTGGTATTCTCTCGGGTGGTACCTTATTTTTGCCATTGGTTTGTTTCCCCCACCCCAGTCTCCTTTGATTTAACGTCTTGCAGTCAGGCAGGATGATGTCAAGCAGTTAAAGTGAGGTGCACCTGATGTTCATTAAAAATAATGCAAATAACTGTCATTCTCAACACCCAGGATCAGGGGAATGATGGCCCTCGGGGGAGGTGGGGTCTGAGACGCTCTTTTTCTTCCATCTTCCCCCCCCATATGTCTGTGCAAAGATTTTGGGGCACCACGTGCTTTTGGAGAGGTTTGAGCTCCTCTCCCTGACTTTCTGAGTGAGCCAGCATCTGTGGAAGCCCTGCCTCTTGGGGGGGTCTGAGCTCCTCTCCTTACTCCCCCCACACGTGAGCTGGGATCTGAGGGGACCCTGCCCCTCAAGGGAACTCTGAGCCCTGCTCTCTATCCCCCTTTGTGAGCTGGGATCTGTGGGGCCCTGCCCTTCTGGGGGGGTCTGAACCCCTCTCCCTGAATCCTCATTTACGCCAGCATCTTCAGGGCCCTGTCCCTTGGGGTGAGGAGGGGAAGGGATCTGAGTCCCTTTTCCCTGTTCCCAATGTATCAGCCAGGATCTGAGGTGTGAGCACAGATCTGCTGATCTGGGGGAAGTCAGGTTTTCAGAGGTCCGAGTGTTGCAATATTTGACATTCTGGAAGAGCACAAGATACCACTGGGCCACCTACTCTGCATTAACAATGTTTTTTGTCAGCAAATAACCCTTGGCATCGGACTTGCAAAACGTCAGACAAACACCTTCCCTTCTCTGCTGTCGTAAACCAGCAAGCCAGGATGGTGCAAAACTGGCAAGGGTACTTCTTTTCCAAGCAGACTTTCCATGGAAAAGCACCAATCTACTGATTTCTCTGGTACTGAGCGGAGTACCGCTGTAAAGATGGGACTGGGGATTTGATATCAAATGAGGAGTTATTTGTGGGTTTGAAGAAATGACCTTGGTTCTAAAATGTTTTAAAATCATCTTCTGCTCCCCACAATGAAGATTATCCACAGTCAGGCTCAAAAGACACAATTCTTAGGCAAGTGGTTATAATAATTTGTGCCTGGATTTATGCAAACATATGTAAATTTATTTAAATCCGTGCTATTTTATCTTTTTTTGTTAGAGGATGTTGGAAGGTATGAATTTGTACCCTAGAACACAAAGACTGTCTTGGGATCTGATCTGTTCTGTTCTTTGGTATCTAAAAATCTATTTGACAATACCGTTGATGTCCTGTATAGATTCAATTGTGCCAGTAGATGGGCAGTAATAGAGGCTTTCAGGGAGGCTGATGTTTCCCCATTGTTACAAAGGGAAAATGGGTCATCTGGTTAGACTGCATCATTTTAATTGGGTCTGAAGTAATGAAAGGCATGTGATGAACTGGAATTGTCAATGGACAATCACATTGTGCCTAGCTGGCCTCATTTCTTTGTTCTGAGAGGATGTCAGAGAGTCAACTGACCAGGTTTTCTATTCAGAGTGTGGCAAAGGCTTTGACAAAGTACCACATAAATACTTGATTCTTAAACTGGTCAGCCTGGAACTGGAACACAGGTGTAAAAATTGACCAGCAAATGGACCAAAGAAAAAGGTCATTATTCCAGATGCCCTAGCACTGTAGGCAAGGACACCGGTGGGGGCTTGGGGATGGCGTTGGTGCTAAATTCCCTCCATACCCTAATATGCCTGAAAGAAATTGCAGCTGTTAATGAAATCCAGGTGATTCTGAGCTTCAGGATGTGTGTTCTTGCCATAATCGCACGTTGGGAGCCCCATGGATACAGCAACGAATGGCTGCTGAAAAACATTCATTACTCACAGGTGCAAAATGTGTGCGAATGCAAGACCAATCTGTGAATGACAAAATTCTGCAGCGGATCCTTTGTGCAGCGGAGCTGGTCTGAACAAGGGGGAGTCTGTATTGTTTCACTGCTCGTTTCATTTCTGGTCAGAGGAAAGAGTGTAACCATCCCCCCAAGGGTCTGTGGGCCATGGAGGTGTTTGGCTGCTCCCAGAAGTTGCCCCGACCTGTTTCTGTTAAGGGCGTATTTTTCTCATTGTTGGTAATTCATATGAAGAGCTCATTAGTCTTGCTCAGTGTTACCTTCCCTTGGTCAGACTCGAATTAGGACATCCTGAGGACGTTCTTCCAAGGGACGCTTAGCTGGTCTGTCTTCTGTCATCCTAACCACATATGCTGCCCCCTGGAGACATTGGGATTGAACTACACTGAGGGTATGTCTACACTACGAAATTAGGTCGATTTAATAGAAGTCGATTTTTAGAAATCAATTTTATACAGTTGATTGCGTATGTCCCCACTAAGCCCATTAAGTCGGCAGAGTGCATCCTCACTACCGTGGCTAGCATCAACTTACAGAGCAGTGCACTGTGTGTAGCTATCCCACAGTTCCCGCAGTCTCTGCTGCCCATTGGAATTCTGGGTTAAGCTCCCAATGCCTGATGGGGCAAAAACATTGTCACGGGTGGGTTTGGGTGCATGTTGACCTAACGCGGCTAAATTCAACCTAACCCCATAGTGTAGACCAGGGCTGACTCTACTTGGCTCTCTATAGCCTCCTGCAGTTCACTGCTAGATCTTCTCCACCCATCATTCTCCCAAAAGTTGGTCTCAACACTTGATTATTGAAGGTACTTCGCTGCTATTTCTTTCTTCTTAGTAAGTGCCTAGTCTCACGTCCCTATAAAACAATACATCTGACAATGGTCCTGTATCTCGGAAGCTTGGTCTTTTTCAGTAACTGTTCAGAGCTACACATTCTCTGCAGAGAAAAGAACTTTCCCTCTCTCTAACCATTCATTAACTTCCTCCCTCACCTAACTGTTGTTGGGAATTAATGCTCCTTGGTATTTAAACGGACTTGTCCATATATATGGTTATCGAGGCTCGCAACCTCTGTCCCCTCTTACAGTAATAAGTACACGCTCTCCAGTGACTGAGCTCATGCCTATGTCATTGTTTCAGGGGCAATGCCTGCTTGTGCTAACCCTCCAAGAAGGACACCACGAGGTCACACAACACGGCTCTGGTCAAATGAGTGCCCGTATCCCAGGCCTGGTGCAGCTGCCCTAACGATGGTTTCAATGCTGACGCAGTCAAGGCTCAGGTGTGCGTGTCATTGTCTGCACACAGTTAAAACCCCTGAGCCCGGAACGTAGCACTGGTGCAGCTGTCTTGTTGCGAAAATATGGATATAGGTGTTCTGTGCCCCTTGGATAAGGACTCCAGGGCCATGCAGTTGAAAAGCCAGTGAGATTACAAAGGGCTGGTTGCTTGTGTTAACATTTTAAGTCGATAAGTTTTGTCCTCCCTTGTCACTGGTGGTTTGATCTCATTGCACTCTTATTCTGTGTTGGGGGGGGGGGAGTAATGTGTTTTAGTGTTGAAGGATCCAGAGGGCTCTTATTGCAAAATTTGTAGCTATTTTAATAGCTACCGGTCTCCAGGGCAGGAAAATACAATGGCATCAACATGCCCATTCTTGCGTGAGGCAGAATCAACGCGTCCTGCTGCAGTGTGAATGAACATTTCAACACCCGGCAGCATCAGGAACCTAAATACATATTTATAGATCCACATATTCACAATGCACATTCCCTCCAGCTCTCCCCAGAACCACTATAACCTCATCTTCCATCCCAACCGATTTTAAACTGCTCTGCAGCCTGTGAGTAACAGAGGTCTCTTTGGTCCCTGAAATGCAGCCGGGCTGGAAATACGGCAGCAATGCCACTTACCAGACAGGAGGGAATGCCACAGAAAGCTGTCTGGTTCCTATGCAAATGAAACATGGTGGAATCAGAAGCAATGGAAGCCCCATTGACATACAGGGAGATGGGAAGCCCACAGGAAAGGAAAGACAGCACAAGGCCATCCTGCCTCTTGAAACAAAGTCATTGCACTTTGGAAAATATAAGCGAGGGGAGAACCCATTTTTGGCATCCATCACTAGAGAGACACGTGAGCTCTTGCAAGCTGAGAAAGATGGGTCCCTCAACCCAAGGGGGGTCTAAGTCTCTGGGAACTGATTATAGGTGAGAAACATGCATAGGCAAAGCTCATACCTTAAACTTTAGACTTTTCGATGCAGTTTTGGTTTGCTTGTAACCCTTTCTAACGTTTACTTAGCATCCCTTCACCTATGTCCTCTTGTTAATGCCCTCTTGTTTTATTTTTTACTCTAAACCAGCTCAGTGCTGTGTTTAAACGGAAGGTGAATTTACTCCAGTGAAGTTAATAAGCTGTGATGATAAGGAACAAACACCCTTACTATTTCTCTGAACAATCTAGGAGAGGACTGGACACTTCAGCGCACATGGGTTTGGGACAATCTGGGGCTGGAAGTTTCTTGGAGTCACCCTGATGGTTGTAATGAAGGCTGGTGGAAGCTAGAGTTGGTGGGACTGGGGGGCTGTAGACCATGGGCTCTCTAGCACACAGACACTCAGGGTGTGACCTGCATGCTGGTGGAGTGGTTGTGAACATCCCAGGTGGCAGCAAGGTCTGGTGAGGCCCTCAGGGTTACAGGGTAGGCAGTGACACAACCCCTCATGAGTCTGCGTTGCCCCCTGAAACCCACCGACCTAAATGAAATGACAGAGCTGGGTGAGTGGTGACTTTCTGATCTTGCTCACATTTTCTTTTGCAAATTAAAATAACTTGTCTCCCCGGTACCTCTTGAAAAGAAGCCAGACTTATTGTTAGTGTCCACTGGGTCATTAGGTATATCTGCCCTTGGAGAAACGAAGCACAGAGTTAGCTAGTGCGGCTATGACTCTAAGTAGCGCCCTTGAGAGCAGAATGTCTAATAGAACAAAGCAGTGCTCTTAATAGCTTCTATTGCCATGTTGTTCTCCCATCCTTTTGTTATCCCTTCGAGGTAATTAGTGCTGGAGGGGACTCGTATAGAGTGTAACCAATTTGCTTAATTTATGTGTCAGCCCTCATCTCAAATATTTTGATCCTGACCATTAGAGTTTATCCAATTGCAACCTGAATAGTAGCACGGTATTTCTTTTTAAATACCCACTCAACCAGTGCTAAACTGCCATGATAGCTATATAGGTGATTTATGTCGGCCATAAGGACCCTCCATAAGTACTCACCAGTCAAATAAATGCTTGCACCAATATGAGATTACAGTGAGTGACTGATTGCCAGAATATGAAGGAAATGGTAATGCCTCTTATTCAATTGAATGTATTAGTCTTTGTGTGTTTGTGCTGCTGGAGCTGAAATGGTCTTGAAGGAGAGAACATGTGGGTCTGAATTCTCACACAGAGACACCTGTAATTCTGTGTTTATTGTAACTTTAAAAGAGCATCTCTGATATGTTCATGGCTTAAAAACACAAAAGTTAGATACAAACATGAAAGACCCCATAGGAGGTCACAGCATAACACTACTTAAATTCAAGAACCTTAACACACTAGAATCAAAAACAGAGAGAGACAAAGCAGGCTGCTCTCTAAGGCAGCAGGCACTACTCAACTCCACCTTTTTCTAGCCGGTCTCTTTGTAAACTGAGTGCTGTTAGATCCAGATCACATGCTTCCCTACAGAGCCTCCTAGTCTGCAAGTAGAACCAGAAAACCCTGTGAGAATTTTAAGTGATAGCATATACATTTAACATGTTTTTCAATACACCACAATATCCAGTCTTGTCCAGCTCCAAGGAAACCTGAATGAAGTGAGACACTTATTATTAGCAGCACTATATATTATATAGCTGCTTGACTGGAGTGCTTGATTAATGTGCAGTTGGGACCCTGTGCATTTCTAGTTTATAGGAAGAACAATATTAATGGCAGCATAAGTCTGTCTTAGCCTCAGGCATTATCTGAGACCTCGATGAGTTCTTATTTAAACACAGCATATTCGTATAAAGCCTGAGATGACGTCCCTATGCTTCCCAAATAGTCATATGGCATCTGTGCCCAAAGCGGTGTGCGCACGCATCGAATAGATTCCGACAAAACTCTCAGTCTTGCCTGCCAGAGTTGCTTGACATGCCCCAATGGGATAATTCAGCCGTGGAGGCCGAAAGTAAAACCTCGCCTGTAAACGCATCTCTGGCAACTTTACAGTTTTACTACCCAGAACTTGAGTTTCATCGCTTCTGCTATCTCCAGATTAAACCTGACATTCCGAAAGATGGAAAACATTTTGCTTGGCAGAGATTCCTTGGCAGAGAAACCAGGGCTCCAGGTTTAACATAATACAAAGATCAAAGGGAAACCAATAGCGACATTTGTTGGGAAAAAAGATTTCAAGGTATTTCATTTGTGTGCATCGTTCCTCGCCGGTGTGTATTAAGATGTACCAACTGCAGTGCCTAACACTCCATCAGTGCTTTTTGTCCCGAGCAAGGCCGGGTCTTTAACTTTGCATTATTGTCTTTCAAGTTGAACGCCCAAAATCTCTTTTGACTATTTAGGCCAGAGTTTAACTGGCATTTCTGTGGCCTTTTACACCGAGTGCCCCAGAGTTTGCTGTGCCATCCCCTCCCATGAATAATTGTGGAAAATTAAGGTTAATCCTACCACCTCTCTGCAACAGGGCCCACGCAGGGGGTGGGGTGAGTGGTACTTGACCCCTGCCATCGTCCTGGGATCTGCAGGATTTGCCTGCCAGGGACACCGCTGAGAGCTAGAACCTCTGTGCTGCTCTGCGACACTGCTGGCTCGCTGAGACGTCATGCTGCTGCCATTAGCTATCTCTTTGGCCTGGGCCCTGTCCCCTTCCCACGCCCGGCGGTGCAGAGCGGGAGGGGTTGCTGAATAGGTTGCTGTCACTCAGAGTTTGCCGTGGGTTGATGCTGCACAAAGCAGCTTGCCCTTGGAACCATCCCGCCTCCTCCAGAAGCGTGACCGCCCGAACAGACATCGTGTGCTTGCGGAGGTGTCCGCAGGCTTGGGGGAAGATGCGTGTTTGGCTCCGCTGCTCCCTTTCCATGCCCGTGGGCCAAATTTTCACCAGTTTCCTACAGCTACAATGTGATAAAAAACCTGCCGTACGAATTCTCAGAGCCCAGGTCAGCTGACTCGGGCTCGCGGGGCTCAGGGCGTGGGGCTAAAAATAGCAGCATTGGTATTTGGGCTCAGACTGGAGCCCGGGCTCGGACATCCTCCCCCATCGTGGGGTCTACACTCCCATTTTATAGCCCCGCAGCCTGAGCCAGACGCCAGCTACCACAATGTCGATGTACCCTCAGGAATTTATACTGCCGCCCATCACTGCAGCATCTCCATCCCATCCATGCTAAACCAACAGTAAAGTCCTTAGTGATTTTACAGAGTCTCTGTCCCTTCTTCCTTTTCAGGGTCAAAACTCTGCTTGGGAGTATGGTTTTTGTTTTGTTTCTCCCTTGCGCATCTAAAACCGAGGGATGTTCTGGTCCTCTATGCCAGTTTGGTGCCTGTATAGTGATCTGTAAGCCCAGAGAGATAGCACACCATGCTGGCAAGAAATGCTCATCTCTTTAGGATGCTCATCTCTCGCTGCCATTTAAGAATTCATAAACCTGTTTATTGTAGGTATCAGCGGAGATTTGCTGTTCATAGCTGCTGTTGTGTTTTAAATAATGCACCATCATCTCCTGCTAGACTGTGTGAACAAATGAATCCCGTAATCTTGTGACAGGTTTGTATAGTGCTAAGTGGACTGTGCCTTTCTTAGCACTTTGACTGAAATAACAAAAGGACTCAATGCTACCATCTGCTCTGTGGATACTTATGGAGAGGTCTTGGAGCCATGAGAACATGTTGATCTGTGATTTCTGCTATTACCAACAATGCAGAAACACAGCCCTATTTCTTGCTGAACTTCTCTTCTTCCTTATCCGTGATGTCATATGGATCGTCACTCATCCCCCATCAGTTCTGGTCTCCTCCTTTGGCTCCTTCAGCTTCTTCTGAACATGTCTTAATGTCAGAGAAACCTCTGCCTGTGTCCCTTTGACCGAGACCTTGAATGGGGGTTGAGACTCCATAAACACTTTATTAGAGCTAGTCAGAAAATGAGATTTTTTTTTTGTCATGGAAAATTTCCACAAAAACAAACAAAAAAATAGTTTCCATCTAAATTTCCCACTGAAAAAAATGACTTTTTGGCAAAAGATTGAAAGCCAAAATATTTTGATTTGGAAATTCTGCCAAGGTGCCTCATAGGAGTTTTAGTTCCAGTGCCTCATGTTCCAATCTCCTTTATAGACCAGACTCCCTGGCCAGACTACATCTCCCATGATACCACAGTCTCCATTCATGGTGGGTGGAGGTAGTTGCATCATGGGAGTACCTAGCTGTTATGCATCATGGGACATGTAGTCCAGCTGGGGAGACTAGCCCATAGAGGAGAACAGACACAAGAGGAAACTGAACTACAGCTCCCATGGGGCACCATGGTGAGCTACACAAATGGACATATTTCAGTTTGGGGATGCTTTGCTTTTTACAAAATAGTCATCTGTGGGAGCAGGCACTTTTAGCAAAAAAAAAAAAAAAAAAAAAGGTTTTGGTGAAAACCAATTTTCCTTTGAAAAACAGTGTTGATGGGAAATTTTTGACCAGCCTTACTGCTTACCTTTCACTACCTCTCCATAGAGCCCAACAGCTTTGGGCCCGTCTCTGGGAAATCACGCGACCAACAATCCACTAATCAAATAATTGAGTTTAAAAAGATTTATTAAAAAAGTGAGAAAAAGCTCACATTAAAATAAAAATAAACAATTTTGCACAAGATACCTCGTCGGACAAGGCAGGCATCTGTAGCTTAGCTAGAGAGGATAGACAATCTTATCTCTTGTGAAATCAATCCATTGCCTGACTTCCTTTGCCATGCCAACACAAGATAGCATTGCCCCTGCCTGGTAGAGAGCTTTCTCCTTTTCATCACCCACCCAGCGGGTCTTTTAGGCCTTTCAGCTAGCTCTTCTCCACGGTGCTAGAGGCCATTATCGTATCATCTGGAGGAAACTAACTGATCTCAGTTCCCCATGCAGTGTTTCTCTATCCATCATTCCGCTAGCATCATCTCCTCTAGAGTTCTGAAAGGTTTCCACATTTTCCTGTCTCCAGTCTTACCCCCAAAACTTCCTTTGGAAAGTAGCTACGTACAATAGATGTCTGCCAGTCTTTGCATCCCTCTCTCCTAGGGAAGATGGTTGGTAGACATGGTAATTCACCCTCTTTTAAATGGATAATATCTTTATCCAGCAGATAATGTTTTGTCTTCTAGGTGGACTCCATTCCACGTTTTTTGTCTGGTTTTAAAAAATAATTTACAGACTTCTGCTTTTACTGTAATTTTTCTCTATACTAAAACCATAATTGATTGTCAGGCAAGCTCTCTGTCCCATATAGACTTGTTATAAACAGTAAAGTACCTTTTATTCTATTATTCTGACCGGGTTTAATCATGTCTTGAATATGAATCTGGTTTGGCATATTGGTTTGGTTTGACATTCAGCAGGATCTATATCTGTCTCTCTAGCCACTAGAAATAATTGCGTTTTGAGTTATAAATTGCAGCATCTTGGAGACATCTATAACCTGCATTTTAATTTCACCAAACACACATTTTTTTTCCCTCTAGACACTAGGTAAGAAGGGTCATTGTATTACTTAAATACCATTTCCCAAATTTAGAGCATGTTCGTCTTTGGACTTTAACATGGATTTTCAGATGAGCTGTCAGAAGTGATCCATCACTGAAAAATCTGGCATTTTATAGATGTTTTTCAAGGTAGGTGTTTGTCGTTTCCCTGGTCTGCGCTTGTCTTTTGTTGTTGTTGTTTGTTTAAAGTTAAAAGTACCGCTGCCACACTCAGGAAAATGTTAACAAAAACATACCCCTTTTCTCCTAAAAACCCCGTCAAACACACCCAGATTAAATCGTCTCTTTTAGGGTTCTGTGCGCTCTGACGTTGCTCAGCATAATGTCGGCGGGTAACGAACCCAGTAGGAGGAGGAGAGATTCCTCCAAACCATCATTCAGAAGACAGACAGGAAATGCGGGAAGAGTGTAGCTCTGTTCCATGTGGAGTTACTCGAGGGTGTATAGATTTTAGTGTGCCTGGATTTGGCAATGGTTCTTTAACTGCTATTATAAATTAAGGTGGATCGCCTCTTGGACGGTTTGTAGAGAAGTGATGACCCGCTGGTTAAGGCTCTGGATACAGACTCAGGCTCCATGTTCTGTTCTGTTCAGGTTCCTGTACTGCCCTCACGGCTGTAGTATCTGAATGCTTTCCAGTAAGTGATGCGACTGACCTCAGTCACGTATGGTCCATTCTCTCCCGCAGCCTCTGCCCGGGGGAGGATCGTGTGTGCAATGCAGTGATTTGTTTTGGTAGAGTTTTACTCTATGCCCACACTGCTCTGTGTGTCTGTTAGTGAAGGCGATTGGAAGAAGCACCCCGTGCACTCAGAGAGGAGGATGGGGAAGTCTGGAATGGTCCTTAACTCCCGTGGGAGTTATTCGACACTCTCAGACTGGCCTGCTGCTTGATTTCATCCGGGCCGCCGCAAGTCTCCTCGCTGCGGGCCAGAAGCCCCAAGCCTCAGCACCCACCCCCGGGGCTGGAGCAGTGAGCGTCTGGCTTGCCCTGCTGCGGAGGGAAGCTGGGGTTGTCAGGCCATTAAAAGTCCAGTCGGCTCCATGCAGCTCCTGGAAGCAACCAGCATGTCCCTGCAGCCCCTAGGTGCAGGGGCGATCAGGGGAGCTCCACACACTGCCCCCGCCCCCAGTGCTGGCTCCGCAGCTCCCATTGGCCGGGAACTACAGCCAATGGATCTGGGAGGGTGGTGCCTGTGAGCGTGAGCAGTGCGCACCGCACAGAGCTCCCTGGCCCTCCACCTAGGGGCTGGACATGGCGGCTGCTTCTGGGAGCAGCGCGGAGCCAGGGCAGGCAGGGAGCCTGCCTTAGCCCTGCTGTGCTGCCAACCAGGAGCCGCATGAGGTAAGCGCCACCCAGCCGGAGCCCACACCCCGAACCCTCTGCCCCAGCTTGGAACCCCTTCCCACAACCTAACTCCCTCCCAGACCCCACACGCGCTCCCCAACCCCCCACCCCATGTTGGAATCTCCTCCAGCACCCTAACTCTCTCCCAGACCCCGCACCTCCACCCGCATGTAACCCCCCTGACCCAGCCCTGAGTCCCCTCCCGCACCCAAACTCCCTCCCAAAGCCGCACCACAAACCTCCTCCCGCACCCCAACCCCCTGCCCCAGACCTGAGGCCTGTCCTGTACCCCAAACCCCTCATCTCCAGCTCAACCCCAGATCCCGCATCCCCAGCAAGAGGCCTCCCCCTCCCACATCCCAACCCCCTACTCCAGCCCAGAGCCCCCTCCCTCACCCTAAACCCCTCGTTTCTGGCCCTATCCCAGAGCCTAGGGGAAGCCCCGAGCCTCCACGTCCACTATGGGGCTGTGTGTGGTCCAGGACTGATTTTTCTGTGGGTCAGTGGCCCCTGATCCAAAAAAGTTTCCCCGCCCCTGTTTTAGACCTGCATGGCCGGTCTCAGGGCTTCCCACCCCAAGTCATACTCAGGCAAGGTCTGAGGGTTGTTTAGCCCATTTGCCAAACAAGCCTCACTTCTCCAGGCCCTGCTGGACCTGCATGAAGCACTGTCATGGAAGCAGGATAGTGAAGTTTCTTCCTCAGCAGAGGACATGGTGCTGTCAGTGTAGGGAGTTCCTCCTGGAGACCCCAAAGAGCTAGTACCGACCACCACAAAGACCCACAGTTGTTCCACTCTAGGTGATGACATTAACTGATGTACTGGCTAGAAGGGCTCACAGCACGGCCAACCTCTGTGTTAATTGTTGTTGGCACATTAGAGTTGAACATAAACTTGACATGTGTGTTTTTAAGGACGGGACGGCAGTAGGAAGGGTTGTGCTCTCTGTAGGGCCTGCGGAGCGGTGAGAGCGCTGGCATGTATTCTCTGAGTGGCGGGGGGGGGGGGGGTGTATTATGTGAATGGGCTTGTAGGGAGGTGGGGAGTGTGGTCCTACTCTGGGGACGTGAGGTGAGGTCAGATTCTCTGGTTGGTGCATAGGGAGGTAGGGGGCAGGGTCATATTCTTTGGTTAGTGCATAATGAGGTAGGGGTGGGGTTGTATTCTCTAGTTGGTGCATAGGGAGGTAGGGGGCGGGGTCATATTTTCTGGTTGGTGCATAATGAGGTAGGGGTGGGGTTGTATTATCTGGTTGGTGCATAGGGAGGTGGTGGGTGGGGTCATATTCTCTGATTGGTGCATAATGAGGTAGAGGTGGGGTTGTAGTCTCTGGTTGGTGCATAGGGAGGTAGTGAGCGGGGTTGTATTCTCTGGTTGGTGCATAGGGAGGTAGTGAGCGGGGCCAGTGCATAGCAAGATGTGGTGGGGGCAGTGCATAAGGAAGTAGGGGGTGAAGAAGGGGGCGGGTTCATATTCTCTGGTTCGTGCACAGGGAGATAAGGGGTGGGGTTAAACTCTCTGGTTGGTGCATAGGGAGGTAGGGGGTGGGGTCATATCATCTGGTTGGTGCATAGGGAGATAAAGACCGGGATCATATTCTCTGGTTGGAATGGTGGAGGAGCCCTCTTTTACTATCTGGCTGGATTTATTTCACTACCAGAGGCTGTTGCTCAAGTTTCTATTTTCAGTCTGATTTTTATTATTCCTCGTTTTCTTGGAACAGAGCTAAGTCTGGAGGAATATTGCCTGGGTGCCATTTCAAGTGGAGGCGTACGGACCTGTTTTGCTTTTTCTCACCTTGGACAGCCCTAGAGACCTCTGGTAGCAAAACTTTCTTGGAGAGGGAGGTGGGTTGAGAAGCTGTTTTTCCTCCATTCACG
The DNA here is from genome assembly GCF_013100865.1 of Trachemys scripta elegans. Taxonomy (NCBI): domain Eukaryota; kingdom Metazoa; phylum Chordata; order Testudines; family Emydidae; genus Trachemys; species Trachemys scripta. The sequence continues at coordinate 5,165,714 of NC_048320.1, read as the reverse complement.
CTGGTTGAAACTCACCCCAGGTTCTGGGGACATTCCCTGCCAGTGCTTGCCCTGTGAGTACAACATGGGATGTGGTCAGTGACTACAAAGAGTGCGTCTAATGGCAGCTCGCATCCCATCCTTGGTCCTTTGAGGTGGAAAGGAGTCTTCTTCTCTGTTTCTTTTGAGACACGGTGCTTTGCTAGACCACCTGGTCTTGCACGTTTTGAACTATCTAGTTTCTCTGCCTTGAGATTTAAGTTTTCTGCCGGCTTTTGCTACTCCAGCCAGAAGCATCGACCGCCCCGTTCCTTAGGAGGGCAAGAGTCTCCGTGTCCCATCAGCCAGGATCACTGCACCTGTGCAGCATTTGGCTGTCGGCAGCTGTGGAACGGAACTCCGCACCGTTTGGGGAAGGGAAGGGGGAGTGAGGTTCTGTTTGGGGTGCAGGAAGGACTTTAACGGGGATCAGTGATTTGGTTATGGGTCTAGTTCAGCTGGACAGACGCAGGAAACACATGGGCATGCTTGGAGATTCAGAGAGAGACGTTTAGGTTAAATCGATGGTGGTGGTGGTGTTGTGTGTGTGTGTTGTGTTGTGTTTGTGCAGCGTGTTATACAGGTGAAATTCTCTGTCCCACGAGGCACATTACCAGGCTATGACAAGGACTCTATCTGGCTATGTGGCGGAGTTAGATGCTTAATATGCTTATTCTTGCATGTGTGTTTAGGGTTGAGCCATTGACAACATCTGCAGCTGGGGAGCAATTCCTTCCTCCTTCCAGAGGTGTATTGGTAGGGCCTGGGCTGTGGGTAACTGTGAGAGTGTCTTACCATCCTCTGGAATGCTGTGCGGGGATCATCTGTCAGGGGTAGCTGCCCAGGTCCCACCCAAAGGACTGTTCCCCATTGCTGACAGCCATTTATAGACCTTCCCTTCTGTTCCCTTTATTGCAGGGGACAGAGAGAGGGGGTTGAATTCTTCTTCCGTTTCACGGGGCAGTTAATGCTGTCGGGATGAGTATTCCCAGCAATGCAGCTCGGGACGGGTGGCGCTACTCTGGAACCTAATGTGTAGATCCAGTGTATTATAAACACGTATTCTGGCTGGAAGTTTTACCCTTAAAATGTTCAAGCCACCAGGGGGTATGGGAAACTCCATCCCATATAAAAAACCACCTAGCTTCACTTTGGTGCTCATTTGGTTAAAGAATTTGCAGTAAACATTGGCCTGCACCAGGGGTCAGCGTTGAGCCCCTTCTTTTGTTTGTGGTTGTCTTGGATGTGATAAAGGAGAATATACAAAGGTAACTGCCTTGAAATACCATGTTTGCTGATGACTTAGTGATATGTACAGAAGACTGTGGTACTCCGCAAACCAACTCTGAACAGTGGCAACACAGTTTTGAGCAGGCAGGACTCGGCGTGAATGTTGGTACGACTGAGGCTATGTCAACTGAAAGAAGAGAAGCCACCGTAAAGGATATCACAGGTAGAGAGCTTAGAAGAATGAATGTAAATACCTAGGATCAATGGTTGTTGACAATGGTGCCCTCCTGAGTGATGCCCCGCATTGTACCAAACCCATTGGTGCAGGTTGTGGGAGCTAACAATAAAAAATTGTCAATAAAGTTAAATGATGGAGTGTACAAAACTGTAGAACCATAGACTATCAGGGTTGGAAGGGACCTCAGGTGGTCATCTAGTCCAACCCCCTGTTCAAAGCAGGACCAATCCCCAGACAGATTTTTGCCCCCAATCCTTAAATGGCCCCCTCAAGGATTGAACTCACAACCCTAGGTTGAGTAGGCCAATGCTCAAACCATGGAGCTATCCCTCCCCCCATAACTTGACCCATTGTGATGTATGGGACAGAGACTAGGCCAGCCACAAAAAAAGAAATCAGTATGCTCTCCACCATGGGAATGAAGATGTTGAGAGGGTCAAATGGTTGGACACTCAGTGATAGCGAACCAAATGAAATTGTGAGGGGCCCAATGCAGGTTGCCCTAATTGAAGATGTGTTGAGAGAGGGTAGGCTACCAGCAGAGACCTGAGAGTTGTATTAGTAGGATGACCCTTGCAATGATCATGGATGGAAGATGACCAAGGGTGAGGTCAAAGACAAATGAACTGGATATTAGCAGATCTTAAAGAGACCAATTTGCAGGACAGTCAGGTGTACAGTTTTGAGTTTTGGAAGAAGGCTATACCCTAACCCTATACTATTTGCTGCTGCTGAATAGGGAAGTAGCAAGATAGAGGGTAGGCAGAGGAATTGGGATGCGACATGCTCAGAGGTGGAGGGGGAGGAGAGCTTGGCTGCCGGTGGGTGCAGAGCACCCACTAATTTTTTCCCGTGGGTGCTCCAGCCCTGGATTACCCATGGAGTTGGCGCCTATGCCGGGCTGCAGGAAATAACTCTGCGGGCCACATGCGGCCCGTGGGCCACGTGTCTGAGACCCCTGGATTAAACAAAGATGGGGGAAATCTTGAAAACTTCCTGTTAATGGAGGAAGTTGTCCTCTTGTTATTGCTGTGGCCTTAAATGATAGGATTAAAAAGTATATTACATCTTTGTGTCGCTATCGAGTGTGTTGAGACAGCAGCGCTTTAATTCTATTGTGTTCATTGGGAAAGGAGCTCTGTGTATGAACAATTCCCAGGTATGCGATGTTTGGCTTAGCTTGAATGAATCCTTGTTGAATAAAAATCCAGTAGAAAGGTGGCTCAGGGTCAAGAAACAACTGTCATATGCAGAACCTCCAACTGTTGTATGCAAAACACTTGTCTTTGCCTTCAAAAAGAATTAGTCTAGCCTGCCAAATTCTCCACTCTCCAGCAGTAGCGTGTCTGCCTTTGAAGGTCTTTTATTTTTGAGTCATGGGCGGGGGGAGGGGGAGATGGAAAGAAACAACAAGAGGCATTTTAAATGAAAGCACGTATTTCACAGGCAGTAGGATCAGGGGAGGCTGGCATCTAGATTCACCCGAGTCCCCTTGGAGTAAACTGGGTTCCAACATGGACATTTGTTTTCTTTTGAGCTTAGGGGCGAGAGGGTCCAGTTCTAAATGTGCAGTAGTGAAAGCCCGGCAGCATCTGGCTGTGCTGCTGTGACATCTTGGATGAAACGGGACTTGCGTTATCATTCAACGTGTACTCAAGCCCTGCAAGTATATCAGATTCTTAGAGAGCTAACACGGTGCGAGTCAGAGGAACTATTTCCAAAAACATTCATTCATTCCTTTAAAATGCTGTTTGTTCTCACCCTACTCTGTTTTTTTTCCTGTAAAGAGGAACACACTTAATATACTAAATTATTAAACCAGATTAGATCTGGCTTCAGCTGTTTCCTCTGGAGCTCTGCCGCACTTACATTTGTCATGTCTCCGCAGCCGCGGTCGGGTTGGGACGAGGTGTGTTACATGGAGCTCTCTCTTTTCTCTCTCTCTCTTGAAGGTGTTTACAAAATATGGGAAATGTTACATGTTTAACTCAGGAGAAGAAGGGCGGCCCCTGCTTACCACAGTCAAAGGTGGGACGGGCAATGGATTGGAGATCATGCTGGATATACAGCAGGATGAATATTTACCAATATGGGGAGAAACAGGTAAGACCCAACATTAACTTTTTTTCTCTCTCTATCTGAGGGCGTGCCTTGGTTGCAAACATGCTGTAGTTGTTTTGACGTGTTCCATGGGATCCCCTCCATTACCGGAAGCCGGTTCTCCTTAAACTTAAAAGTTCTTGAGCTCTGCAGGGAACTTCCAGCCTTTGCAAAAGCAGGTCAAGTTTCAAAGTTAGCTTGATCACCTCAAACTCAAGGACACAAGCGAGTGAAGTGGTTCTTGATGAAGATGAGGCTGCCATCCTGGAAGCATTCCCCACCTGCTTGGTTGTCTCCACGCCGCTCCATGACCCCGTAGCCACAGCTACCTTTCAAAGGCAGCTCATGTGTTTGACCTCTGCATCATGTTTTGGGTGACTACAGTGGGATTTCAGAATCTAAGTTAGACATCTTGTCAAGGGGAAGAGCTGGCTGTGAATTCATGTCACCTTCCTGATGGATCCTCCAGGTGGTCCCCACACTCACATTCTTTTAAAAATTCTGGGTATCATGTCACTGACTTATTGGGATCATCCCAAACCTCATCACATTCCATCACTAGAAGTGCCAGGCACATTTTTTGACCTGCTGTCTCTAACATAAACCCATAGCAACATGTATATTAAAGGCAAACACACACACACACACACACACACACACACACACACACTCTCTCTCTCTCTCTCTCTCTCTCAAAACAAGACACACCACTCCACATGCTTCTCCCTCTGGGGAGAGGAAGAGAGAACAAAACAGATGACAAATGTGTAGTCATGTGGCTTAATCCACTACGGGAAGGTATCATAGAATGTTCTATGAATCATAGAATCATAGAATATCAGGGTTGGAAGGGACCTCAGGAGGTCATCTAGTCCAACCCCCTGCTCAAAGCAGGACCAATTCCCAACTAAATCATCCCAGCCAGGGCTTTGTCAAGCCTGATCTTAAAAACCTCCAAGGAAGGAGATTCCACCACCTCCCTAGGGAAGCCATTCCAGTGCTTCACCACCATCCTAGTGAAAAAGTTTTTCCTAATATCCAACCTAAACCTCCCCCACTGCAACTTGAGACCATTACTCCTTGTTCTGTCACCTGGTACCACTGAGAACAGTCTAGATCCATCCTCTTTGTAACTCCCTTTCAGGTAGTTGAAAGCAGCTATCAAATCCCCCCTCATTCTTCTCTTCTGCAGAATAAACAATCCCAGTTCCCTCAGCCTCTCCTCGTAAGTCATGTGCTCCAGCCGCCTAATCATTTTTGATGCCCTCCTCTGGACTCTTTCCAATTTTTCCACATCCTTCTTGGAGTGTGGGGCCCAAAACTGGACACAGTAGAATCATAGAATCATAGAATATCAGAGTTGGAAGGGACCTCAAGAGGTCATCTAGTCCAACCCCCTGCTCAAAGCAGGACCAATTCCCAGCTAAATCATCCCAGCCAGGGCTTTGTCAAGCCGGGCCTTAAAAACCTCCAAGGAAGGAGACTCCACCACCTCCCTAGGTAACGCATTCCAGTGTTTCACCACCCTCCTAGTGAAATAGTTTTTCCTGATATCCAACCTGGACCTCCCCCACTGCAACTTGAGACCATTGCTCCTTGTTCTGTCATCTGCCACCACTGAGAACAGCCGAGCTCCATCCTCTTTGGAACCCCCCTTCAGGTAGTTGAAGGCTGCTATCAAATCCCCCCTCATTCTTCTCTTCTGGAGACTAAACAATCCCAGTTCTCTCAGCCTCTCCTCATAAGTCATGTGCTCCAGACCCCTAATCATTTTAGTTGCCCTCCGCTGGACTCTTTCCAATTTTTCCACATCCTTCTTGTAGTGTGGAGCCCAAAACTGGACACAGTATTCCAGATGAGGCCTCACCAATGTCGAATAAAGGGGAACGATCACGTTCCTCGATCTGCTGGCAATGCCCCTACTTATACAGCCTAAAATGCCGTTAGCCTTCTTGGCAACAAGAGCACACTGTTGACTCATATCCAGCTTCTCGTCCACTGTGACCCCTAGGTCCTTTTCAGCAGAACTGCTACCTAGCCATTCGGTCCCTAGTCTGTAGCAGTGCATGGGATTCTTCCGTCCTAAGTGCAGGACTCTGCACTTGTCCTTGTTGAACCTCATCAGGTTTTTTTCTGCCCAATCCTCTAATTTGTCTAGGTCCCTCTGTATCCGATCCCTACCCTCTAGTGTATCTACCACGCCTCCTAGTTTAGTGTCATCTGCAAACTTGCTGAGAGTGCAGTCCACACCATCCTCCAGATCATTAATAAAGATATTAAACAAAACCGGCCCCAGGACCGACCCTTGGGGCACTCCACTTGAAACCGGCTGCCAACTTGACATGGAGCCATTGATCACTACCCGTTGAGCCCGACGATCTAGCCAGCTTTCTATCCACCTTACAGTCCATTCATCCAGCCCATACTTCTTTAACTTGGTGGCAAGAATACTGTGGGAGACCGTATCAAAAGCTTTGCTAAAGTCAAGAAATAACACATCCACTGCTTTCCCCTCATCCACAGAGCTAGTTATCTCATCATAGAAGGCAATTAGGTTAGTCAGGCACGACTTCCCCTTCGTGAATCCATGCTGACTGTTCCTGATCACTTTCCTCTCCTCTAAATGTTTCATAATTGATTCCTTGAGGACCTGCTCCATGATTTTTCCAGGGACTGAGGTGAGGCTGACTGGCCTGTAGTTCCCCGGATCCTCCTTCTTCCCTTTTTTAAAGATGGGCACTACATTAGCCTTTTTCCAGTCATCTGGGACCTCCCCCGATCGCCATGAGTTTTCAAAAATAATGGCTAATGGCTCTGCAATCTCACCCGCCAACTCCTTTAGCACCCTCGGATGCAGCGCATCCGGCCCCATGGACTTGTGCACGTCCAGTTTTTCTAAATAGTCCCGAACCACTTCTCTCTCCACAGAGGGTTGGTCACCTTCTCCCCATGCTGTACTGCCCAGTGCAGCAATCTGGGAGCTGACCTTGTGCGTGAAGACAGAGGCAAAAAAATCATTGAGTACATTAGCTTTTTCCACATCCTCTGTCACTAGGTTGCCTCCCTCATTCAGTAAGGGGCCCACACTTTCCTTGATTTTCTTCTTGTTGCTAACATACCTGAAGAAACCCTTCTTGTTACTCTTAACATCTCTTGCTAACTGCAACTCCAAGTGTGATTTGGCCTTCCTGATTTCACTCCTGCACGCCTGAGCAATATTTTTATACTCCTCCCTGGTCATTTGTCCAATCTTCCACTCCTTATAAGCCTCTTTTTTGCGTTTAAGATCAGCAAGGATTTCACTGTTTAGCCAAGCTGGTCGCCTGCCATATTTACTATTCTTTCTACACATCGGGATGGTTTGTTCCTGCAACCTCAATAAGGATTCTTTAAAATACAGCCAGCTCTCCTGGACCCCTTTGCCCTTCATGTTATTCTCCCAGGGGATCCTGCCCATCTGTTCCCTGAGGGAGTCAAAGTCTGCTTTTCTGAAGTCCAGGGTCCGTATTCTGCTGCTCTCCTTTCTTCCTTGTGTCAGGATCCTGAACTCGACCATCTCATGGTCACTGCCTCCCAGGTTCCCATCCACTTTTGCTTCCCCTACTAGTTCTTCCCTGTTTGTGAGCAGCAGGTCAAGAAAAGCTTTGCCCCTAGTTGGTTCCTCCAGCACTTGCACCAGGAAATTGTCCCCTACACTTTCCAAAAATTTCCTGGATTGCCTGTGCACCGCTGTATTGCTCTCCCAGCAAAAAATGGCTTTTTACCTCTGCTTATGTCTCCCCGTAGTTCACTGATCCCGTTTCAAGAGGCAGGAAGGCTTCCTGGGGGCCAGTTTCTGTCCCCACTTGCTCACCTGATGGCTTTGTTCACCTTACATGGAAATGTGCTTGTCGTGGTCTTTTGTCTCGCCTTCCTTAAGTTACACTGGAGTTAAGTTACCTTAAGTCAAGCCGGTGAAAGACTGGTCCTTTGTCCAGGACCAGCTGGGCTTAGGCACTGCCTGTCAAACACGTTGGGGGAATATATTTCTAGCAGACACCCATAACTCTTTATACACCACTTGCACATACATCATGCAATAATATTAACGACCAGCGTGTTCCCCGTTTGCACACAACACCTTTAGCTCCCGCTTACGACAGTGAGTCGGGGCGATGAGTGTGTCAGGCCTGATGTGAGTTACAGTATGGTGTGTCCTCTGCCAGTGGGCACTGAGGGGCTGCCAGGGTCACACAAGACCAGGCCCTAAGTTTCTGCCATTAAAATCCCTAAAAATCTGCCAATGAGCATGCACACAGATGCCTGAATCCTGACACCCCAAACCGAGCTCACACCTAAATCCTGGTGGGCTCCTCAAACGAGGTGTTCCCCCGCCTCTCGCACCTGCAGGGCCTGGTCTGATAGATGTGCTCCGAGGCAACCTTTAGAGCACATCTGCTGGACTGGTCCCTGCTCAAAACACAGACTGTGGTGCTGCCCCTATGGCTCAGTGCCTAGAGTCCTTCTCCAGAACAGGGGAGATCCAGGTTCAAATCTGTCTGCGGTGGAACAGGGCTTTGAACCCAGCTATGGGGTATTCTGAGGGGCTGGGTCTCTCAATCTCTCCTGTCAAAGCTGTTCCACTTTGCATGAAACCCTTACATATTCCCTGGTGCTTGTGGCACTCACTGGGGGATTTGGGAGGGCCTTGTACATCCTGCAGGAGTGGACACTAACCAGAGAACACCAAGGCAGGATCATCGCTGGCTGTGACTGTGGGGTGAATGGCACCTCCCTCCAGCTCAGACTTAGACTTGGGAGCCTAAGTCTCTGAGAGGGGTGGGGCTGAGGCTATTCCATAGGAAGTCCCATGCTATGATTTTCCCTGCTTCGATCCATTACAAGCCCTCTGAAGAGTGCAGCTGTCATTCATTACTCACCGAGTAAGAAAAGGTGCATTCAGCACATCAGCTCTTTTTAGTTAAAGCAGATTGTGTTTGCCGACTAATCCCCACGGCTCGAGATGTATTATTAAGAAGTATGTTACGCAAGACACAGGACATGGAAATGCCCCAGGTCGTGGCCTGCTGAGATTAGCCCCATTCTGCTGGAAAGTCCATGGAGGTGGATGCCGAAAGGGTAATAATGCATGCTCCGATTTTTTACTCTCTGAAACCTACTCAACTGATGCTTTGATCATTGGCAGACAAAACTGTGGCAACATAATTCTTCTCACTGGAGATTTTGGGTTGGTGCATGGCTCATAGAATCTCAGGGTTGGAAGGGACCCCAGGAGGTCATCTAGTCCAATCCCCTGCTCAAAGCAGGACCAATCCCCAGACAGATTTTTACAACTCTGGGTTTAGCAGGCTAATGCTCAAACCACTGAGCTATCCCTCCCTTTATACCACCCTGCTTAGGAACTATCACTAATTACTGGGGTTTGGAGGCAGCTTTCCCAGTGGGCCAGTGATTCCATAGTTCCCAGGTTCCTTGTACCTTCCTTGGAAATGGCTGGAGACAACGCAGCAAGGTAGACGGCCCCAGCTCTGACCATGCATAGGGGGGAGGGATAGCTCAGTGGTTTGAGCATTGGCCTGCTAAACCCAGGGTTGTGAGTTCAATCCTTGAGGGGGCCACTTGGGGATCTGGGGCAAAATCAGTACTTGGTCCTGCTAGTGAAGGCAGGGGGCTGGACTCAATGACCTTTCAAGGTCCCTTCCAGTTCTAGGAGATGGGATATCTCCATTTATTTATTTATTTATTTATTCCTCCACCCTTCTGAACAGCCCTCCACCGGGCAGCAGCTTGGGGTGAGACCGGAACACTGCTGCCAGAAATACAAGCCAAGAGGGGGATCAATATTCCCCTCCCACACCTACGCCACCTTCCATTTCCAGAGCCCTGGGTGCCTGGGCCTGACCTTCCCATCTGCTGGCGTTCACTTCAGCAAGCTGCTTTCACCATAAGGGGAGCCTTCCAAAAACGCAGTAGTGGTCTCTCTGAAGCCAGCCCCATCCCCTCTCCCATCCAGGAGCCTTGCCACTTCCCACTGAACACCCTGAAATATTTATTAAACAGTAAAATAGCTGTTGCTAATTTCAGTTCGTATTCGAGCCAGATGGAAGCAGATTTCCGGGTTCTGATACCACATTCCCATTCTGCCCGTCACTCGCCAGCAGACGGATGTGCTACCAGCCAGTGGGAAGCTCACAAAGACCAATTTCCATTAACAAATGATCTTTGCCTTGAGCAGTCAGTTTGTCCATGGCAGGAAGTGATGGGATCCCTCGGGAAAGTGTTCGGGGGTGGGGGGGAGCTCTCCGGTAGCTTGACTTTATTAGGGTTTTGTAAAGCACCCCAGAACTCCTGAGTAGGAGACACTATCAATGTAATTTACTGCCACAGCAGAACCTCACGAATCCAAGGCTATGCCACGGATTCTAAACCAGGAGACCAACCAGCTGCCAGAGAGTTTATATATCTCTGCTACTTATCTAGCCCCCATTAGCACAGCATCTGAGCACCTCACTGTCTTTTATCTGCTTGTTCCCGCACCTGTGCGGTAGGGCAATGTGACGGTCACCGTTTTAGACATGGGGAGCCAGGGCTCAAAGAGGCTAAGTGATGTGCCCAAGCACACACAGAGGCAGAGCAAGACTTAAACCCAGATCTCCCGAGTTTTAGGTTAGCACCCTAACCACTGGCCCATCTTTGCTCTCTATTAGCGTTAAAATCATTAGCTATTATATGCTGTTTGGCTCTCACTGTAGGTGGGCCGGTCCTCTACTGAGTTACCAAACAAGTCCCTTCTCCCCAGATAGCCAGACATTTATAACCCCTTGCCTTTCTAAATAAGCAGGTTACTCATAGTCCCGGGGTCACAATTCTCCCATATTGCTCCATGGGGGTACTGGCTCGATGTGAGGGGGACAAAACCTTGCTCTCAGGCCTGAAGGGCGCATCAACCAAGCATCCTTCCCACCCCGATGTTACTGGGGGAGATGGCAAGAGAAAGAGAGGGCAGGAAAGACAGACAGAACGGTGAGAGAGTTTCACATATGAATGCCAATGGGCCAGGTAGCCATGGAAGAAGAAGGAACTAGGGGAAGGCTGGGTTGCTGCTGGGCAGAGAGAGGAAGGATGAGCCAGTGGTTAGAACACTAAAGAATTGAGAGACCTGAGTTCAGGTCTCTGATTCACCAACAACCAGTGGTGTGACCCTGGGCAAGTAGCTCGGGGTGGGCTTCACAAAGGTCTTTTGAGGCCTAACTCCCATTGAAATCATTGTACCTTTGGGAGTTGCACCCTTAGGTCAGTCTACACTACCCGCCGGTGGGTAGTGATTGATCTATTGGGGATCGATTTATCGCGTCTAGTGTAGACACGATAAATTGATCCCCAATCGCTCTGCCGTCGACTCCTGTACTCCACCGCGGCGAGAGGCAGAAACGGAGCCGACGGGGGAGTGGCGGCAGTCGACCCTAGGCCGTGAGGACGTGAGGTAAGTCGACCTAAGATACTTCTGCAAACAGAGCTCTCCCCTGCCGAACACCACATCTGGTTTGCCGCCATTGGGACGATTCCTAAACTCTTCAAACAATTTATTCCACCTTGGACTCAGCTATAGAAAATGTTACTGTAGTTTGAGTCAGGGACCCTGCCCAGAAGGCCCGAGGAGTGCACTGCGGGTTCCTTGCTCAGTGACCAATTTCATTCCTGTATTCATTTTTCCCCCCCAATAGGGAGGGGATTGCGCTTCAACTCCCAAACTGCCCTAATTTCCTGCCCTGGGAGCTAGCAGAAAGCTTCAGGATTGCATTGCAATCCACTGAAGAGTGCTCCAGGTGCAGCAACACTTCCAGACAGGAGTTAAACATTCACAAAGGTTCTCTGCAGGGCCTTGAAGCCCACACAGCATTGGAAAGACACGGACATCTCTGTTCATGTTTATTGAATTTGTGTTGACTATAAATGTGTCTCTCCAAGCAGGGTTCTTTGCAAGCACTCTGGTGACCCCAGCACCGAAGGAAGCATTTATTTGGATGGCCAGGGTTGTACATCCAGACACATTTTATTATTTCATCCCATCATGAAAGAGCTAGTCCATCATCCAGAGTGAATCCCGCCCCTCCTCCCCTTCACGTTTTCACTGCAGTTGCCAAATGGGCCCCCGCTGTTCTGGGGCACAACGTTTAAAAGCGGGTGGCCGGGGAGGGGGAAGGGAAGGAAAGATGTCTGGTTTTGTTCACTTCTATCCATCATCTTCCCTTCTAGTGCCTTTTTGACGTTAACATTCCAGCGAATTCACAGAGTACTGCTGGCTATGTGAACCGGGCTATTATCTGCCTCTGGGATCTGGAAGCGTGTCATCCCATCCTCTGTTCCCTTTACTGTCCCTCTCACCACCTCCAAATCTAACTCACAATGGCCCTCTGGGGGGTTCTAAGCATCTTACTGTGCAATTGCCCCGTCACTCACTCTGACACTAACCCCATTTACACACGTACTCCATCACCCTGCCATTGCAATCCCCATCGACCATCTGAGCTTCCAGCCACCTACTCCTCCCATACTGCTCTCTCCTAGTGCGTGTGTCTCCTTCACATACGGTATGTAGGGGCACACCTTTCACAGAATCATAGAATATCAGGGCTGGAAGGGACCTCAGGAGGTCATCTAGTCCAATCCCCTGCTCAAAGCAGGACCAATTCCCAACTAAATCATCCCAGCCAGGGCTTTGTCAAGCCTGACAATTCCAGTGCTTCACCACCCTCCTAGTGAAATAGTGTTTCCTAATATCCAACCTAGACCTCCCCCACTGCAACTTGAGACCATTACTCCTTGTTCTGTCATCTGGTACCACTGAGAACAGTCTAGATCCATCCTCTTGGGAACCCCCCTTCAGGTAGTTGAAGGCTGCTATCAAATCCCCCCTCACTCTTCTCTTCTGCAGACTAAACAAGCCCAGTTCCCTCAGCCTCTCCTCGTAAGTCATGTGCCCCAGCCCCCTAATCATTTTCTTGCCCTCCGCTGGACTCTCTCCAATTTGTCCACATCTCTTCTGTAGTGGAGGGACTAAAACTGCACACAATACTCCAGGTGTGACCTCACCAGTGCTGAATAGAGGGGAATAATCACTTCCCTCGATCTGCTGGCAATGCTCCTACTTATACCGCACAATATGCCGTTAGCCTTCTTGGCAACAAGGGCACACTGCTGATTCATATCCAGCTTCTAATCCACTGTAATCCCCAGGTCCTTTTCTGCAGAACTGCTGCTTAGCCAGTCAGTCCCCAGCCTGTAGCAGTGCATGGGATTCTTCTGTCCTAAGTCCCAGACTCTGCACTTGTCCTTGTTGAACCTCATCAGATTTCTTTTGGCCCAATCCTCCAATTTGTCTAGGTCACTCTCTACCTTTCTCTGACTTCGGCTCGTCCACGTTCCTTGAACTCTCCCTCTTCCCTCTCTGCCTGCCAGTGAGCCAGTTCTCGGTATGCAGTCTGGTTTCAAGGCTTTCCTGTCTCTCTGCCATGGCAGGCATTCGGAGCCATTCTGGAACACTGCATACGGAGGATGCTATATATAAAAATATTTGCATTGCGTTGTAGTGTACTGCCCCCGGTAAGGTCAATAGGACATAGACTGATCTCAGATGGCAGCAGGCAGCCTGACAGTCTACTCTGATAAAAATAACCTGTGAAAATCGCATCCCGCATGCCAGATCTGCTGGGTGAGGCTGGCAGCTTCCAATGCTGGCATGAGCTCCATTGGTGAAAAAAAAATCAATGATCTGCTAATAATGCACTGAGGTCAGAGTCATTTTGAGCAAGATGTCTGTAGGCTGAGGGTTCAGAGGGTGAGGCAGCCGGCACACAGCCTTTGCCCATGGCTGGAAACCGCCACAAGTACTTGCAGGACTAGCCGGCTTTCTACAGCCACAGAACACGGCAAGTGTCAGAGACAGCCCATCTGATTCACCATCTGAACGCCCATTCCGATGTGTGAACAAACGCGAAGGTGAGAATCAAAATAGTGCCAGCAGCAAGCAGGCTTCCAACCATCTTACGGAGGCTCAAAAATCTGGCCTATTCCCCCTGCAAGGCGGGCTTGCTTTTCAGGTATCTCGCACTAAACCTGCTCTGAGATTTAACCCCCAGCTTGCCGGAGCGCGATCGTATCTGATCAGCTCGGGAAAACATTCCACCCTTGGCACAGAGGAGAGCGTCGCTAGCAAACGGCACGTATGGTGCACGGTGTCCCCTGAGTGACAAACTCACCAAGGAGGGGGACGATATTCTTTGTTTCTCTCCCAGCTGTTGGCCTCTTGAGGAGCATCCAGAGATGAAATGCCAGATTTGAAAGGTCTGGGATAAGGCGCTGAATACAACGCCCACGGTGTGACCCAAATCGGTAGCAGCAGGGAATTCTGGGACACTTACATTAGCTTACCGAATGAATGCATCTGAATGGCAGGTTGCGGTAATGGATCCAGCGTTGTTATAAATGGGCAGTGTTCCATCTGGCTGCATAGAAGAGGCTCTGGTAATTGACCTGGATAACACTGACATGAGTTGTTAATTGTTCTGGGTTTTATATTCCCTTCCTTTAGTGGGAAGAGGAATATGCAGCCACTTTCCACATCGCTGGCACCCTAGAACGCCAAACCGAAAAGGCACCGGAGTGCAGTAAGCAGGCAAGCGCCCGCAGCAAGGGACAGCAGGCTTCAATCAACTCCAGCCAGTGAGTCTGAGCAAACAAAAGATTAATCTTCCCAGCCTGGAACTGGGCAGAGTCATTGGGAATTCCCTGCAGAGTCAAACTCAAGCCAGGGATTATAACCAGTTGGTTCAAAGATCAAGTCAGCTCCATCAGATATCACTCAGCTCCTGTAACAGTATTAACCCATCCCGTGCGTATTAAGACTATTTGCAACTCCGTTCACCACCCTAGTGACCTTGCTGCTCTGCTCAAAACGTTTCCGTCGAGGGAAAGCATCGTCTACGTAGAGCCATGTAGCCTCTCCAGCAAACAGGAATTCCCTTTGAACGTTGCACTCCGACCATAGCAGCCCTCACCTTAGGGACAGGGGCTCTGCTTCAGAAAAGCACTTAAGCACAGGCGTAATTTTACAGCCCCTGAGTAGTCTCATCACAGTTGACAGAAAATGGCTTTCATGTCTGGGCCAATAACTGAACCCAATCCAAGTGTGTACTGACCAAACGGAATAACTAGCTGAGACCTGTTCCTAGGCCCATGGAAAATGGGATGGGGGCTCTCCGTTGTTCTCAGTGAACAGATGTCCATGCGTCCCAGGAGACAGCATGGGAGGCAATGTTCCTACACCATCTGAAACACTCCTTCTGTAGTTATCAGCTGCATCTGCACTAGCGGGTTATGCCAACATAGGCTCCATCGTGTAGACACGGCCCCAGTCTGTCTTGTCTCTCTCTGGTGCACACACAGGCCACTTCCATCAATCAAAGCCCCTGCCCTTGTATTTTTGGGTGCTACTGCTCTTGTGTCAGCCCCCTGACTCCACTGGCTTCTTTACATTTATTCTGAATGGAAGCCGGCAGCCAGGCCAGAGAGCTAACAAGGCTGAGCCCAACCCACCACCACAGCTTCCCGGATCATTTGGAACTTGTAGAGAAGCGTTCATCGTGGGCAGCCAACTTCTCCGCATGCAGGGACGAGAGAGGAGAGACACTCAATCGCCTTTAAACCACCAGATCCCCCGCCTTGACAGAGTGGCTGACAATGAAACATCTCCCCTCTCCCTCTCATGGCTGGCAGATCAGCATGACATGGGGTGTGCCAGATCCTGCTCGCATGATGTTGGTAGGCGTTTAGCGACTGAGGCCAGAGGGAGCAGGATTGGACCCAGAGAAAACAGTGTCCCTTTGAAAGGGAAGGACACAATGAAATGATTTCAGTTGACTGGAAACGGCTCTGCACGGGCAGTCTGCGTGGCATAAGCAGGCACGCATCTGGAAATCGCTCTCGATTAAAGCTCTGCAAGCTGAGGTAAGAATTAGTGTCGAGCAAAACGGTTCTTTCTTGCCCAGAGCGCTTTGCCTTGACATGTCCCTCCTCTACCCAGACCATTCACAGTGTGATCTACCCTTCAGAAAAGCATCACACCTTCAAAGTCCAAAGGGACCATGCTGTGGAGTATTATGGGTTAGGCAATTAGTGTCTCAGGTAAGGTTATACAGTGTGTTGCCATACAGTTGAGTGAGAGGCAGCACGATCTAGTGGTTAGGTCTCGGGGTTCCATTACTGGCTCTGTACATAGTGGGTAAGGTCCTTCCCCTATTCATGCCTCAGTTTCTCTGCGGGACAGCAATAAATACTTCCCAGGAGGGCATGAAGTGGAACTGACAGTCATGCAAAAGACCCTTGGATGTGAGGTGCTATAAAATGCAGTTTTGTTTATTTACTTTGGGGGAGGGGGGCTGTTTTTCTCCCCTTTCCCATCCCACCCCTGCCTCAAAAGACCCTGGGTCATGACAACACATCCTATGGCCGAGGAGAGTGACCGGAAGAGAAGGATTTTACTTCTGGTGTCCATCAATACCATGCAAAGTATCGAACAGAGCCTAGATTGAGGGGCAGATACTGTTTGCTACAGCTGAATACTACATGTCCTATCCCCTTCCTTCCAGGGCCAAATGTGCTGTCCTAACACACTCTGATCATGGCCAGAGACCAAGCTCAGACCTGGAGTCCCACTCCTCAAATGGCAATCAACCTACGCCACAGTGCAGCCACAATTCCCAGAGCAGCCCTTTCTTCGGGGAATCCAATGCCCAGGGTTTATGCCAGGAGGAATCTGACACATGACGGTAGCTTATGCAAACAACAAAGTGAAGATCAGGCGCTGTGTTTACGTCAGAGAAGACAAGAACATCGCTCGGTCTTGGGTATAAAGGGCTTCCCTCTGCATCTTGGCCAAAAAAGCACATGGCTTTATTAAGAAAAACATGAAATCAAATAGAAATCTGCAACAATTACTAATTCTGCAACAGGGCCCACTCCTTTGGCCAAGAGTTTGCAATAACAATGAGCTTTCTGCATCAGCAGCCAGTGGGAAGGTGCAACCATGACATTTTACAGCCGTTTGCTTTTCAAGTTCACTGCACTGGGGCCCAGACTCTGCACAAGGCGGCAGCAGAGAATACCCCACCATGGTCAGACCAGCACTGGCCCCCTCCAGGAAGGAAGGAATAGATCTGTAGCGAGGTCCATGATGACTCTTTACACAAGTTGTAAAACTAGGCAGATTGGAGTTTCTGCTGCTATGGCAACGCTCATGCAGCATTCCTGTCTAGCGGCTACAACAATCTTTTCTTTTATTAGATGATCTCAATAGGAAAAATGTATTTCCCTGACCTGTACTGCTGTCTGCCAGTGTTCATGGTGGCACTCAGCCTACCAGCTGCAATGCCAGCACCATGGCGCCTACACTGCATCCTTTGGGCCGGTGGCAACTATATGGGGTTGCAAAAACGTGCATTGGTTGCCCCCCGGCTCACTCCTTGTGCAAAGCAAAGGATGCGGAAGAAGATCCAAGCCCTCAGCCATGAACAGGAGCGCAAATGCTCTTCTGCCTGAGGCTACAGAAGTCTCCGCCTACACAGGACCTCACATGCAGGGAGCAGAGCTGGGACCACACTCAGGGGACATGTACCAAGACGCATGCCAGCAGCAGAGAGCAATGCTGTCAGAGATCTACCAGGCATTTAGGCTAACATTTCCATAAGCAGCTAAATGACTTAGGAGCCTACGTCCCACTGACTTCCAAAGAGGCTCCTAAGTGCTTCAGGCCCACCTTCTCAAAGGTATTTAGGCATTTAACACATTGATTTCAGAGGGACGTAAGTGCCTAAATACCTTTGGAGAGTCTGTGCCCCATTTCAGTGAATGTGTGAAGCAAAGGCCATGAAGTGAACTTTGATGATCTGGAAAACGGGCTTCGGGGACTTTTGTTGTTGATGTGCTTGAAAATTCTTCCCTTAGTTTCTTTCGGCAGGAATCCTGAAGCATTAGAATTGGGACCGGGAGCCAAGTGATCAAACCTGGGTACCAAAAATTAGACACCTAAATAAAAGTGGGCTGATTTGCAGACGTCCTGAGCCTTGACCTTGTGTTGAAGTCATTGGAAATTGTAGGTTCTTAGCACTTCTGATCCATCAGCCCAATTTTATTTAGCAGCTAAATATGGGAATTTAGACTCCCAAGCTTGAACATCTGGGGCAATGATATTTTTGCTTTCTTTGGCCCCTTCCACTTCAGGACCTCAGCATGCTTTACAAACTTCAATGAATTAAGCCGCACAGCTACCTAAGAGTCAAGGAAGTATTAACCAGTTATACCCAAGGGGGAATGGGAGCACACAGAAGCATCAACTTGCCCAAGGTCCCCATGGAAATCTGTGGCAGAACCAGGAAAAGAGTTCAGATCCGACTGCCAGTCCTTTGATTAAACTGCCAGATTGCACTTCCCCTCTGGGTCTATGGTCCTAAGCCAGAGGTCCCTAAACTGTGGGGCTCCCCGCGGGGGGCACGGAGGAACGTTCAGGGGGTCTAGGGCCAGCCCCCACAGGGGATGGGGAGGGAGCGCCACCCAGCCCTGCCTCCAACCGTGGCTCCCAACCCAGTGCCTGGTCTCATGCCCAGCCCGGGAGCGGAGCCACACCTGGCTACATGCCTGACTGCCAGTCCCCACTGCAGTCCAGCTGTGGCTCCATCCCTGCCCCCGCCCCTAGCCTTGGCCCCTGCCTGCGGCTCTGGCCCCGCTCCCAGCCCCAGCTGCGGCCCCAATCTCAGCCCCCTTACCTCTGTCTGTGTCCTCTCCCCCACCCAGAGCCATGGGGTGACACAGACAGGGGTAAGCAGGGGCACAATCCTCAAAAGTATGGGCACCACCGTCCGAAGCCGTAGTGAACTGGTAACACAGCAGCATTGTCTGCGATACCCATTTCTCCCATGGATTCGTTCCCATCTATTCCTGGGGAAATCTAAATACGGGCATAAGACTTCACGTTGACCTTCAGCTGCCTATCACTGTCCTACAGACTGGCCTCCCAGTGCATGGCAATGGAAATGGAACAGTGAGTTAGCAAAAATGAACGCAACGGTGGGACAACTCCAGAGCACTGGAATCACCATGGGGAGGAAGGAACTTCTCAAGCGCCTGCTCAAACTCCCATTGATTCCACAGGTGTAGGATGGTCCCCTGATCTGGGCAAGCTGTAATTCAGAGCAGCCTTGCCGTTATGAGTTTGCATCGTCTTTTATTTTAATTGTCATTTGTGTGTCTACATAATGCTCAATTATTGTTTCCACTAATGGAATATTTAGTGAAGCCCGTAGAACATCCATATAAATAACCAAACGAGGCCATTACTGTGGTTACGGATATAAATATCTGTATTGAACGGCTTCATGATGAGACAGCGAAGATAAATTGTTGCTGGCTTCGGGGATGAATTCTAGCAATTTGCTGTGTAACATCGAACTGTATCTATTTCTCCTGCAGGAATCTGATCCGGGGACGGCTCTGAGACTCAGGAACCCTCAAGGGACAGTCTGAGCTGGGTCTCACTGAAATTAACAGGATTTATTTTTTCCATTGTTTTCACTGGCAACAGGGTTGACCCCGTGACCAGGCTACTCCTGGACTCGCCACAATTTTGCCTGTTGTCTGCTTGCACCTGCAGCAGCCTTACTCAGCAAAAACACGCACATCGCCGGTAGCAAGTCACACCAATAATCCCACAGCAGACCAGTGACACTGACTGGCAGCAGGCTAGTCAGTTTCTGGCCCCAGCCAGCGCTCTCTCATGACTGAGTGCTGGAGCTCTGCTAGGAGAGCTGGAGATCTGCTGTTCCAGCCAACTCCCACCTGAGCTGGGCTCTCCCCTTTTCACCCCTCCCTCCAAGCATGGCACCTACTGCAGGGGTAGGTGGGTGGACTGACTGAGCCCTCAGCAGTTTTTTCACCTTTCCTGGCCCCTGTGGGGTCTCCACACTACGTACATCACAGCTCCTCAGCAGTTGTAAAATACAGTTCGACCCTAAATGGGACGTGAATCAGAATATTTCTGAAAAATTCCAGTTCAGATATTCCCTGAAACAATGTGTTTCATTTCAGTTTGTTGAACTGCCCTGGAGGGTCTCATTTCGAGTCAGCTCAGCATTAAATTGTGTTTCCCTGCGGAGCTGAATTGCCTTATGGAAGTAGTAGCATGGTTGGTTCATGCCTCGGTTTTCCTTAAGGCCTTGGCGCCTTGATACGCTGCATCTCCCATGCACGTGACTCCCATGATGCAGTACCCTGCTCAGGAAGAGGGAGACTGCATTGCATCATGGAAGATGTAGTCTGTAGCAAATCCAGACCTAGGAGAGAATGAAGGCATGAAATGTCTGAACTACAACTCTCAAAAGGCAATGTCACCCCAGTTTAAATGCACTTTAATGTTGAACTGACTGGAAACTTTTGGCATCAGTTCAACAAACTGAAACATTTTAATTTGGGTTGAACTGACCCAACACAGAATGTTTTGTTTTGTTTTTCCTGGTAGAAAATCAAAAAGTTTCAGCAAAATTGAAATTTTCCCCAGGGAAAACTTTGATTTTGTGGAAAGGGCATTTCCACGGAAAATTCCCCACTTGCTCTATTGTGTACATAAACACACTTGATATACATACCACTTTCTGCCACAAAACGTATCTATGCCTCCACCTCTGGCCTGGGCAGGGTTAGTCTCCCCAGCCTAAGGAGTGACACAAGAACAAGAGTCTAATCTAGGACATTTCTCAGGGCTTCAGCTTTATTGCTTCCATATATAACCCACATATCAGTTGTCCCTGCCTCCCAGCCCCGGGTCTTCTGCAGGGACCTATCTATTCCAAGGCTTCCGCCCTACAGCCCCTTCCCTGGGAGTCCTATCTTGCTTCATGGCCTCCCTCTGGCTCACTCATTCAACTCATTCAACAATCATTCACTCTGATTGTCTGCCAGAGCTTTCCTGCTCCCAGAAGCTCTCTATCCCAACTGAGCCACTTGTTGGCTTTTACAATCACCAGATCTGTCTCAGCTGAGCGGCGGCTGTTGCATCATAACTGAGGCTGGGCCAAGCTCCCCTCAAAGGGCCAGTCATAGTTGGGAACCTCTCCAATGGCGTGAGCCAAATCTGATCAAATGTCCTAGACAAGACGCATCACTGATCTGTCTCCCTTCCCTAAGGCACAGTCACCTCTCCTGCCACCGCATGCCACCCTATGGTTCCACTTGCCCCTGGCACACACCAAGCCAAATTAAGCATGTTTAAAGGTGTGGCACCCGCCTCTCATGAGTGCCCCCTTCTGGCCAGGTATGTCTGCAGTCTTTGGCCATATCCCCAGGGCTTCCTCCCCAGAGACAATGGTTTCACCCTCTTGATCTACTCTGGCCCCATCTCTCTGGGTGGGCCACTAAATAGTTCAATTCCCCTTCTGGGGTTTAGCACTGTCCAATTGTAGGCTACTTCCCCAGTGACCTATCAGGGTGACCCAGGCCCACCCATTACTCTGGGTCCCAGACCAGAGACCCTAAGAATAGCATCCACATGCCACCCTGTCCCTTTAACTACACTGCTTTCAGTTCCCTGGGCCACTTCTCTGTGGCTCCAGCCTTCGCCAAAGCTTCACCGTTATCTCAGGACTCATCTATGTTCAGGCCCAGCAGCCAGACAAGAGCTCTTCCTCGCTGCCCTGGTCCCTACCATCACTGAGCTGTCTGTGGTGCTGCAGTTCCCTTTGGCCAGCTAGGAGCATCATCTGCTCCTCTAACTTCTGCAGGGAACTGACTGTCTGTGACTGCAGTGCCTTTTATATGGCCCTCCTGGGCCCTGATTCGCTGCTCCGTCCAGCCTCCCTGATTGGCTGCTTCCCCTGCAGCCACTCTAGGCTGCTTGGAGGGCTCCTCTACTGCTTCTTTCCTGGGACGGGTGTGGCAGGACACTGAGGCCACCAGCCCATCACAAAAATATCCAACAGTGGAGCTATGGAATTCTGTGTAGATCAATTGAGACCCAATATTTTATTGCTTAATTATTTCAATTTACTGCCAGTGTTCCCACGAACACTGGTGATTCCATTAGCAGAGAGCGGTATTTAATGGCATTTAGCAGGAACATTGTTTTTCTCAAACACTGAACTTAGCCTCCTTGAAGAGCCTTGATCTCCTAGAGGAAGAGGCTAAGCAAATGAAAGCAAAAGAACAGATTCGTCCATGTGTTTTCAGCGATATCAGAAATGGCCTGAATCTTTTCTCTAACCTTAGAGAAGAGAGGCTGTGAGCAAGCCGGAGAGAGTCTGGGTATTGGTTCTCTCCTCTGCAGGTTGGAATTTATCTCGAATCCATGGGAAATGTCAATGAGCCACCAAATGAATTTGCCTGGGGAGCAAACCTGATGGCAAAGAGTCCAGAGCTCCAAAAAACAAGCATTCAAAACTGATACGTTGGGTTACGTGGCGGTTTGAAAACTGACAACGGGGAAAAAAAAGTCTCGGTGGGGCTCCGTGTTCATCATCTCTTGGTTCTGCATCAAATGTCCCCTGTTTACAAGGAAAGATGTCTTTTTCCAAACGCCGTCCCTGCCAACTCCCTCTGGGTTATGAGTGTCAAACTGGGTTCCTTTCAGTTCACACACCATTGCCATTAATGAGGGGGCTGCAGGGTCTTCACAGACAACCATGCAACCCCACTGTGTAACTGACAGGAATTTGGCAAAGAATTCTGCTGATGATCCCTGAGAATAAATAGACTCTGCTCCCTCTCCCTTAGCCATGTGGGGTCTATATGGCTAATGGGATTAAAAAGTCATTGGTGCCTGACTCCTATAACCAGGGGAGCATAGCAGGTAAGAAAGACCCTCACACATAAGCACACACACAGCTGAGGAGAGCTGAACCTTAAGTGACCTTGGTAATAAAGAGAGTGTGACATTCTGAGTAAAGAGAACTTCAGATAAAACGAATGGCGCTAGGTCTAATTACAGAGCAATAGGACTAAGTGAGATTAGCGCAGATATATGTGCTGAGTCCAGCTTGGTGTTTTGTCTGTGTATATCTGCTGCCTGGCCATGTGTATCTGTAGATTGGATGTATGATAAGTACCACACAGGCACATAGGAATTGCCAGACTGGATCAGACCCGAGATCCATCTAGCCCAATATCCTGTCTCTGACACTGGCCAGCACCAGCTGCTGCAGAGGAAGGGGTAAGCAGGGGCGGCTCCAGGCACCAGCGCACCAAGCGCGTGGCAGCAAGCCGCGGGGGGCGGCCTGCCGGTCGCCATGAGGGTGGCAGTCAGGCTGCCTTCGGTGGCATGCCTGCGGGAGGTCCGCCGGTCCTGCGGCTTCAGTGGAAATTCGGTGGCGGGTATGCCAAATGCGCGGGACCGGTGGACCTCCTGCAGGCATGCCGCTGAAAGCCGCCTGACTGCCATGTTTGGGATGGCAAAATACATAGAGCCGCCCCTGGGGGTAAGAATATTCCCATAGGCAGATATGGGGTGATGTGCCCCCACATTAGATCTCACCCTGAAATCTAATAGTTAGAGCCTGGATTAAACCCTGAAGCATAAGATTTAATATCCCTTCTAAAGAAAAGTATAATAATTAATGATGGATTCTTGTTATCCATATCAATGTTGAATCCCAATTTAGATCTGTGCTAAATTCTTGGCCTCAATGATTTCCTGTGGCAGTGAGTTCCACAGTCCTTTCTTTTATATCATCTCTGTTCTCTTGTTACCATACCCAATCCCATTTTCTTGTCCTGAAAAGCAATACACATATTACTGAAAAACCCAGTGACCTTCACTGTGGCATGTGAACAAATCCTGATAGATCACTCTCTTTGAATCTTCTTCTGCTCAAAGTCTCATGGAGGCCTCCATCTCCTCTTGCTTTCAATACTGAAACTCCCTTTTCCCCTAGCCTCCCCAAGCCCTCGGGTTTCCAGTAAGTATACACTGCTGCCCTTGGCCTTCCCTCACACAGAAGGAACATGCCTACCACCCTGTGTTCAAACATCTCTGTTTATTTCAGGGTCTAGTTCAGAGCTGATTTACTGGCTTCCCTGGATTTATCCTCACAACAGACATAGGAAAATACTGCTGCTCCGCCTCTGCAGATAGGAAGTGGGACACAGAGAGGTTCAGAGACATGCCCAAGGCAATACAGTGGGTCTGTAGCAGAGGCAATAAAAGACCCAACTTCTCCCGAATCTCAGTCCAGAGTCTTTCTCCGTTGCCCCTTTGTTTTTAAAAATTCTCTCTGGGCTTGCTTCTCCAGCTGAACTCAAACCTGGCCTCTCTACTCCTCACCTTGACCCTTCTGCCTATCTAGCACCAACCACTTTTCTATCCCGCCCTGTGGTCCAGCATCTGTGCACAAGAGACTTCTCCCCTGCAGCTCCTGACATCTGGATCAACATCTCTGCCTCATCGCTGCATGTGCTTACTATTATTCTTGGCTGTTCTTGTTTGGAGGGATCAGACACCCTCTGTAACCTACATGCCCCTCCGCGCACCCAGAATGTGTCCGTGGTCAGCTGTTAGATATCCTGTACCAGCCAGTCTTGGCTGGAGAGCTGAGCCGGTGGAGGCTGAGCTGTGAAAAAGCAAAATCTAGCTCTTCCTTACCCCGAAGTCCCAGCTGATTGCAAACACATCTTCCTGTACACTTTCCTGCACACCTACATTTCTCTTCCTCTTTCCAGTCAGTCAAATGTGTTTCCCTCTGCACAAAATGTTGAGACGCTGTCTGTGTCTGAGAGAGGTTACAGGCATACAGCAGGGCTGGCTCAGTAGGGGAGTGGATTTGCGAGTTAGACATGCATTAAAATGTTCAGACATTTGGACTCCCTGCAGCCTCAAACTATCGATTTCAATCTTGACTAATTTTTCAGGAGTTGCTTGGAATGCAGGGAGTATTGTGCAGCCGTCTCTGGGGACCTCTCTGGGCCAGCTCTGTTGCACAGCCATTCCTAAAAGGACTGACTTCCCAAAACCTGCCTCCAGGAAAACATACCACTCAGATGGCTAGCTGCTGCACTCATTCTCGAGGGTAGCCACATTGTTGCACAGCTGGTCCAGGGCCAAATATTGCTCATAAAGACAGAGCCAGAGCCAGAGCCTTCGCTTGACCAAACAATGAGAAACTAAATGCATTGTGCTAATTTCTGGAAGAGCTCTGTCTGATTGGCAGCCTCACCGATAGTTGCCCTGCCATTTGTTTGTTCTTGGATGAATTGCCACCTGACAATTCTCATGCTGACCTTTCGTTGGCGTTGGGGAAAATACAGACCTTCCCTCTCCAGCACATGCATTTGGAAAGTCAGGATGGTGAAAAAACAATCCTCTTCAGCTCATTACAAAACACCCTCCCCCTATGCCTGGGAGAATCAGAGACATTAAAGATAGGAAAGGTCTGTCAAGTTGTCTGGCCCATCTCCCTGCCTGTGCAGAATTGGTTGGTATAGGACATTTCTCAGGGCTTTATCTAGCCTAGATTTCAGTGTCCCTAGAGATGGGGTCCCGGGCGTTTTCAGCGATGAGCTAATCCACAGACAGAACTTTCCCTTCCTTAATTTCATCCCCTCCCATCTAGTTATATCCCCTGGTGCCTCCCTAAATAATTCCTCTCCATCTCCCCCGTTCACACCTTTCAAGATACGCGTCCACTGTTATCATGTTCCCACAATTTGTCACTTACCCAAGCTACGCAGATGGTATTTAGCTTTTTTAATCTTTCCTCAGAAGCCCCCGTTTTAAAAACAAAACAACAACAAAACCCCACATCCTCTTCTCTAAACTCCGTCCAGTTTGTCAGTGTTCAGAACAGGAGACAATATTTCGACGACAGCAGTGTTTTAGATCCATTAGCCACCCTGTTCCAGGACCTGATACCTTTGGGAACCACTATGCAGACCAAAACAAGACTGGCTTTTTATACTGCTATTCTCCATGCTCATGTCTAATGTACTGTCCACTCCCACCCCTAAACCCCTTGCAGCGCCCAGATGTCTACCTCCTGGAACATCCAGATTTATTAGGTTGCACCACTGATTGTTGACAGTCCTTAAACTGGTGTTTAACTGTGTGACAGAATTATATCCACGACAGGAGTACGATGGGATCGATTTAAAAATCATGACTTTTTTTCCTTAAAAAGAAGAAGAAACGTTGGTTCTTTTTATTTGCCTGCTGGTATCGGCGCCCTTTGGACACACTTGGGTCGTGCTTTGAAACTTTTCTCTCTGATCACCAGGGCGAGTAACTTACTTTATTTTTTTTTTTTTACATGAATCTGAGATTCTCTTGAAATCATGTGGCTCCCGCAGCTCGGATTGAATATAAATACCAAATATCACAAGAGCTGGCAACATTGAAGCTTCCTGTCCTATGCCTTGGTAATAAACCCTGCTCTTATCTAGAGCATCTCATCAGTATACCTCAAAGTGCTTTACAAAGAAGGATAGTATCATTATCCCTATTTTACAGATGGGGAAACTGAGGCATACAAGACAAAATGATTTGCCTGAGGTCACCCAGCACTGTAATGGCAGAGATGGGAATAGAGCGCTGATTCCTGAGGCCCAGCCCAGTGTTTAATCCATTAGGGAGGTTGTGTTAGAGCTCCCAAAGGCCCCCTCCCCCATCCCTTTCCCTCCTTCTTTGACGTGTACTTTGTTAAAGCTGCTTCTAAACGCAGAACACACATCCCACGGCACACAGCCCAGGGGGCACCGGGGAGGGCTTAGACAGCATCCTACTTCCTTCTGAATAGAAGAGAATGAGAATCGTGGGAGGGAGGGCGGGGAGGGGTGTTTGGAAGCTTTATCTCCGTGCTGCCGAAGAGGCCAGCAGAGAGGTGATTGTGGGACACATTGAATAGGGTGGCATAACCACGCATGGGTGTGTTAAGCCCACGGGGTGACAAGACCCATAATAAACAGCAGCAGCAGAATGGGAAACCCCGATCAAACTTAAAAAAAAAAAACCTGATTACACCATAAAACCCTCTCTTTAAGTTTCTGTTTTAACCACTGAGCTGTCAAAATAGGTATATCTCCATATATATCATAGAACTGGAAGGGACCCTGAAAGGTCATCAAGTTCAGCCCCCTGCCTTCACTAGTAGGACCAAGTACTGATTTTTGCCCCAATCCCTAAGTGGCCACCTCAAGAATGGAACTCATAACCCTAGGTTTATCAGGTTAATGCTCAAACCACCAAGCTATCCCTCCCCCTAGAGCACCACAACAGGCATCACCAAAGTTCGATCCACTAAGACTGTTAAACAGGGGGTTGGACTAGATGACCTCCTGAGGTCCCTTCCAACCCTGATATTCTATGATTCTATGGAAACATCTTTTTTCTCCACTGGCCAGAACTGAGCACTCCTGCAGCCCCGCTCATCTCAGAGCCCTTAGAGGAGCAGCGTGTTTTGATGCACGTGTTACTGTGCCCTTACACAAGTGAGGTGAGCTCTGGGTCCTGCTGGAATTCATGGGCTATGCTAAATATTCATAAAGGAAAGCGTCTCTACTAGCAGGCGCAGTGTGATGCACCCATCCGTGCCCTTTGGGAAGGCTGTGGTGATTTGCCAACCACTGGCAGCTAAGCTGCGACACTCTTGCTTGATTAGCCAGACTTTCTAACTCGAACAGAAGTGAAATCTGACGTATGCGGACACAGTTAGCAGGCAGGAGTTCAAATTTGGAAAATGAAATGACCCGGGGGGCTTTTCAGCATGTCCCTTTTCTGCAAGGTCTCATTGACTCTGGTATGCTGCCAGCCTTTCCAGGAGTTAATTTAAACGAGAATCACATGACAAACAAAAAAAAGAACCCTTTAAAGCATAATCACTGTGAATCCTGCTTGCCAACTGCCCAGCAAACTCTCCTCACAAAAAGATGAAGGCAGCTAGAATGGATTCAGGTCCACTGATCCCCAACTTAGTGGCAAGCCACTGATCCTGCAAAGATACCACCCCCCACAAGAAGCTGATCCCTTTGTTAGTCTCAAAGCAGTGGGGCAACAGGCAAACAATTCCACCTGCATTCCCCTGGCCAGCAGTACTGCATTAGAACATAAGAACGGCCATACTGGGTCAGACCAAAGGTCCATCTAGTCCAGTATCTTGTCTACCGACAATGGCCAATGCCAGGTGCCCCAGAGGGAGTGAACCCAACAGGCAATGATCAAGTGATCTCTCTCCTGCCATCTATCTCCACCCTCTGACAAACAGAGGCTAGGGACACTCTACCTTACTCATCCTGGCTAATATCCATTAACAGACT
This sequence comes from Trachemys scripta elegans, assembly GCF_013100865.1. NCBI lineage: Eukaryota > Metazoa > Chordata > Testudines > Emydidae > Trachemys > Trachemys scripta. The sequence goes on along the minus strand of NC_048320.1, from coordinate 5,137,789 downwards.
TAACCTCCATGAATTTATCCAGTTCTCTTTTAAACGCTGTTATAGTCCTAGCCTTCACCACCTCCTCAGGCAAGAAGTTCCACAAGTTGACTGTGCACTGTGTGAAGAAGAACTTCCTTTTATTTGTTTTAAACCTGCTGCCCATTAATTTCATTTGGTGGCCCCTAGTTCTTGTATTATGGGAACAAGTAAATAACTTTTCTTTATTCACTTTCTCTACTTCACTCATGATTTTATATACCTCTATCATATCCCCCCTTAGTCTCCTCTTTTCCAAGCTGAAAAGTCCTAGCCTCTTTAATCTCTCCTCATATGGGACCTGTTCCAAACCCCTAATCATTTTAGTTGCCCTTCTCTGAAGCTAATGCCAGTATATCTTTTTTGAGATGAGGAGACCACATCTGTACGCAGTATTCAAGATGTGGGCATACCATGGATTTATATAAGGGCAATAAGATATTCTCCGTCTTATTTTCTATCCCCTTTTTAATGATTCCTAACATCCTGTTTGCTTTTTTGACCGCCGCTGCACACGTCTCCTCAACTAAAGGCGACTTGTAGAAAAAGAAAGCACACTAGGTTTCATCCTTTTTTTGCTCCTTTATGTGTATAACGCTGGCTCTTTTCCCATTGGGTTGTTATTTTGGAAATTCAGGTTTTGGTTACGTTTCCTGGACAACGCTATGGATGACCGGAGAACTGGCAGGACTGTGACATTATCGATGCTATGCAAGTGACACCTGATTAATTGAGAGGAGGAGGGATTTTTATTCGGATTTTCTTACAACTCTTTTTCTTTCCGTTTGATTTTGCTCACATGTCCCTACACTCATTCCTCCAGCTGAGAAAGTTCAAAATCCAAAAATGGAGCCTTTCCGGGGACCAGATCCAACTCCTGACATTTTCCAGTTTAAAAAAACCAAGAACAAAAACAATACGGGGGGCCAGGAACCATTCAGACTGTTACAAGTACACCCTAAAGAAACTAACAAAAGGAGATCAACATTCGTCCTCTATTGCAGCTCACTGTTACATTACCCCGAGATCCTCACAGGCATCAGAGGAAATGACCCCAAACTTGGGAGTGAGGACAGCTGCTGTCTGTTAATCTATCATACAACAGCACAGCAGAAGCTAGGGGAGACCTCAATGCATCCTTACAGAATCACATTCCAGGGAGCTGGGCCAGGCATGGAGCTCCCACACGCAAAGCCCTGCCTTCCCAGGAAGCTGCCCCAGTTCTGGGGATGGAGCAGGCTTGGGAGTGGGCCCTGGGTTTTTTCCCATGAGGGTGGGAGAAAGGAGGACAAATCCCACCCTTCCCACAGAGACAATGTATGAGGGCGGGGGCTGCCTGAGGAGGTCCCTATGGAGATTTCATCCCCCCAGGGTTTTTCTGCTGGGACTATCTGAACTGCTCTGTTCTCGGTTCTATGCTCTCCTGCCGACACAGGGCTGTGCATACTACAGCTTATGTATGTCACGCAGGGGGATGGAATCATAGAATTATAGACTATCAGGGTTGGAAGGGACCTCAGGAGGTATCTAGTCTAACCCCCTGCTCAAAGCAGGACCAATCCCCAGCTAAATCATCCCAGCCAGGGCTTTGTCAAGCCTGACCTTAAAAACCTCTATAACATAGTCACAGCTGTCAGGAAAGGTTGGGAACCACTGGCCTAGGGTTGCTGGCACACATGGGGGTGTTTGTTTGCTGGGGGGTGCTGGGGTTTCTAGTGCTCATGGGAACATTTGTTGGTCCATGATGGAGGCAGAGGGGTGCACCTGACTGGGGCTGACCTTTTACTGCAAGGGCTGCCACTTCCTGGCTGGGATCCAGAGGGACGAGCAAAAGGGAAGGCCGGGCGGCTGCTTGCCTAGCAGGCGCCAGCATCCTCCTGTGGCCAGAAAGCGCAGCAGCTGGAGCCAGGGCTTTAGGAACGCGGGGCGGGGCTGCCATGGGCCTGAGCGTCATGCATGTTGTATGACGCCCAAGAAGCTTGGGAGAATAAACCCCGCCCTCTCCATTAACACATGCAAACAGCGGCTGTCAGTACTGGGCTGGAGGACTAACCAGCCCACCCTCCAGGCAGAACAGTGAGTTCAGCTGGGTTGTAGGAGGGCCACTGCATTCGCAGGCCTCCCGGACCGGGTGAGGGGAACCTGCTTCTAAGGTCAGCAGCTGGTCGTTAGCTGCTCAGTGCTTATGTCTGCAGCTGTGATTGCTCTGTGTCTGCCTGGTTCCCCGTGCTGTTTCTGTCTTCTCCAGCTCTGCTCCCCTCTTCGGTTCCTGACCCCCAGCGCTGTTCCTGGCTGACTGCTATGGCTCTGACGATTAGGCATCACCCGGCTCCTGACAGCTACAGTTTGCAAAGAACCCACTGGCTGTTTGTCCAGAGAATCCAGCCAAGAGTGACAAATAGCTAACATGGTTGCACCGATTGGGATCAGTTCACGGCTGGGGAACGGGATATACACAATCAGAGCACTGAATCCTACCCAGCCTGCTAGCTTCAGCTGATAAACCACTGTGGATTTTTAAATCTTGGCAAAGTGGCTTCACTTGTCAGGTTTTTCCACCCCCCTTCCTCTAACACAGTAGCCAGATTGCAAGATCTTTGGGGCAGGGACTGTCTGTTTGTCCTGTGTTAGTACAGCGCCATGCGCCATGGAGTCCTAGCTGATGACGGGGGGCCCTGGGCATCATGCAAGGCACATGATAAATAATAATGTTGTGGCTGACAGCCAAGGAGTTGTTGGCAAAGGAAAGATCCTTTATTCCTGCTGCTTGGTTTGCAGGGCTCTGAAACATGTTAGAAAATAACAGGAAGCCAAAAGGGCCAGGAAGAGCAGTAGTGAGTATCACAGCTGAGACAAGCAGCACTGTCTGCCTGAGGATTTAAAACCCGCAGAAAACCATGAAATCAGCTGAAAATCATGAGATTTTCCAAAAACAATAGATTTGTTTTATTCGCTTTCTGGTTCTGAGACTTGAGGTCATATTCGGGTCATGTTTCCAAGCCTTTCTCCACAAAGACAAGGGCTAGAAACTTAGTTTTTTGAAGGAAAACAAATGAAAGCTGAGATTCTCATTTAATCACATGACTCCAGGAGCTGGGGCTTTAAACCCCTACCAAATATCACAAGACTTGCAATAAAATCACTTGGCTAGCGAAGTGTGCTGGCTCCACTGGGGCATGTGACATGCCTGGGGTCATGTAATCACAGCAACTGCAGCCTGGAGGGCCATTTACATGAATCGAGCTCTGTCCCCGGCCCTCTGTAGATAAGAACCCAAACTCCAAGATAACTCCCTACAGCCTCCTACCTTCCTACCTCCAGTGGTCTCCCCAAAATCCTGCACAGACTTGGGGACCTGCTTCCTCTTACATTCCTTCTGCAGTTGGACAGGGCCCCTCTGTTGTAAGCCCTCTGCCATCTAACCCCACCCAGAGCAGGTCTCGACAGCAGAGCGTTTAATGTTTCAGCAGACACCAGAGCCAAGTTACGCACATGCTATTCCCGTGGTTGCAGTACAGATGACAAACAGCATCTGAGGCATCTTTGTGGCGGCTGAAAGTGTGGAGTAAATACAAGCTGCGGGGTGGGATCTTCCATATTTTAATGCAAGAAGCTCTTGTTACTTTCTGTCATTGACCTAGTAGAAAGCACAGGAGTGCTGCAAGGTGTGGTCAGTATAGCAGACATACAGACTGGAATAATGGCTATTCCAGTCCTGTGAAGGACAGACAATGCTGACTCTTCCAAGCCCTTCTCTTAACCTCCATAAAGGCTGAATAATTAATTGGATTTTTCTCGAGTCTTCTGTTCTGCTGAGATATGACTGCTCTTCGGTTATCTAAAAAGCGTACTTTCCACGAACTGTGCCATCTGTAATTCCTGAGGGCATTTTGGTTTATGAAAATTAGATATAAAGAAATGAAAGATGGAGGTGTTCTTAGACAGAACCTCTCAAGATGGACAGATGGCTACTTTGTCTAGAAAAACTGCAAGGAGAGTTTTGACAGGACACCTCCAGACAGTTGACTCTACCAGTCGATGTAACTACGTTCTGAGGAAAGTGACGTTGATTGAAAGGTGGTTGCATGGAACCTTTCGCTAGAGGTTTGAAGGCAGGGCATGCAAGAGAAGATTCACGCTTTATTTTGGCACTTGAAGACTAAATCTGGCAACTGACCAGGAAATATGATGCTGAAGACTGGATTCCCTCGAGGAGTCAAAGCTCCTGAATGCAAATGTAGGGGACAAAGACCTGAGCTAGTTACACCCTGTAAGCAGCTGTTCCAGAATACATTTTATAGGGTTGGTTAAGGGACTGAGTCTCTTTTGGGGGAGGGATAGCTCAGTGGTTTGAGCACTGGTGTCCTAAACCCAGAGTTATGATCTCAATCCTTGAGGGAGCCATTTAGGGATCTGGGGCAAAAATCTGTCTGGGGATTAGTCCTGCTTTGAACAGGGGGTTGGACTAGCTGACCTCTTGAGGTCCCTTCCAACCCTGATATTCTATGATTCACTGCAGCGGGGGGGGAGAGAAAAAAAACCTCCTTATCCCAAATCCCCTTATGGGTCTTGGTTGGAAACATGTTCCTGGATTTTAAGAGGAAAAAATCACAACTTGCTAGGAGTTCTTACACACCTTGAGTTTTTATCCATTCCAGAAGGTCCACACTTTAGAAGGTGTGTAAAACTGACGGTGTGTGTGTGTGCGTGTGTGTGAAACTAATGGGGTGTGTGTGTGTGTAAAACTGACGTGGGGGGCAATTTTTTTCTCATGGAAAATTTGGACAAAAACACTCTTTTTGTTTGTTTGTTTGTTTGTTTGGTTAGCTATCATCAAAATTTTCTGTGGAAAACTTTGTTTTTCAGCCACATTATTTCTTCATTTTTTTTTTTTTTGGTGATGAAATATTTAAATCGTCCCCGGACAGCAGACACTTTTCACAAAAAAGCCAAGAAAAGGCATTTAGTTGAAAACCCAATTTTCTGTCAAAAAACAGTTGAGATGGGGGCGGGGGGCTGGGCGGAGGGGGGGGGAATGGCAGACTCCAGGGCCTATCCTGAAGGAATCGCCGCCTGGATAAAATTCTGTTTAATACCTTACCGATCTAGGTCCCATTCACTTCATGATAGGGATGAGGCAGACTTTTGGTTAGCAGCTTTTCAAAACACACTGCTTTGATTAACAAATGTTTGGTCTCTGATAAGATTTTTACCATCTCCTGCCGCAGATAAGGGCCCTGGGTTCCACCTTGTTTGTTTGCAATGATGCATTTGTAAGCCTTTGTGAAGCAGCTATCCGCATCTGCCCCTGGCCTGTTGTCACTCTCCACGCGGCTGCCGGCCTTGCAATAGGGAATTCTTAGGAAAAAGATATTTAGGGGCATTGGCTGCTGTGTGGAGCTCCCGGCAGTAGATGTTGATGTTGATCGCTTGATGATTATCCGTTCTGTTCATTCCCTCTGGGGCACCTGGGATTGGCCACTGTCAGAAGACAGGATACTGGGCTTGATGGACCTTTGGCCTGACCCAGTATGGCTGCTCTTATGTACCACTCAGAGTATGACTGTTTCTCTTGTGCTGATAAGGGGCCTGTCTTAGCTCCCCATCCAAACTGTCTGGATCCGAGGTGATACAAGCACAATGATGTTCAGCAACTGGCTTCCCACATAGGAGACGTCTCCTGTTCTGCCAGCACTGAGGCCAACCCGAAGAAGAGCTCTGTGTGACTTGAAAGCTTGTCTCTCTCACCAACAGAAGCTGGTCCGTGTGATGGGGCGTTGGCCCTACACTGGCTTCTAAGGGGTTAATAAAGCCTTAGGAAGGTTGTGTAGAAGGCAGCCAATCAGAGAAGGGCTGAGAGGAGCAGCCAATCAGGGCCCGGCGAGCCCATATAAGAAGAGCTGCAGGGCAGAGCAGGGTCAGTTACTCTCTGGAGCTTATGGAGGGAGGATGGGGTGCCTGGCAGAAATAAACTAGAACCCTGGACAGAGCAGTGCTGCTAGCAGGGACTGGGAGAGTTAAAGGGAGCTCTGGACTGGCTGCTGGGATTTGCAGGCTGAGGCAAAGGACGAAAAGGGTGCTGGGGCCACAGGGAAGTGGCTGGACAATTGGACAGCAGCACTCGCCCCTGGAAGGGGGGAGCATAGATCGTGATACAGCCGGAGGACTCTGTCATGAAGAGGACGCCGCAGTCCTTGGAGTGACATGGGTCCAGGAGCAGAAGTGAGAGAGGGCAAGGCACCATTGGGAGAGGGCGTACCAACCTGCGACACTAATCCCCGAGACGGCCAGCAGGAGATGCCAATGTGGTGAGTAGAGCCCCGGTAGAGGCCAATAAAAGCTATTACCTCACCCACCTTGTCTCTCATATCCTGGGACCGACATAGGCACAACTACCCTGCCACCAACCGGACACGGCAGATGGAACACACAGTCCAAGCTTTCTTGGTGAAGACCCCAGAGTCTGTAATACTTTGCAGATTGTCTGACATGGACACATGACCACTATACAGGGTCTGAGCAGGGTCCTATACACTGTGAGAGTTGAACATTAATTGCACTGAGACTCATGGATTCTTAAGGGAAGGAGCTTTTACGAGCAGATTGTCTGGATGCTGGAACACAGAAATATATACCTTCCAAGAGTGGAGCAGAGAGGGTGGGTGGGCTGGAGGGCAGGAAGGAGTAATGCAAGAAAAGGAATGAAACTCTGGCCCCACTGAAGCTTTGTCACTGACCTCAGTGGGGCCAGGATTTCAGATAGCTAGGCAGGGCAGGGTTACTCAGGGTTTTGAAGGGCAGAATAAGAAGCTTGAAACGGATCCATATCAAATTTGTCCCTTTGAATCCTGCATGATCCCAACAAGGATGTCGTTAAAGACCTTCTTTCCCAAAGGGTTAACATCTTAGTAGTGTCTGTTTTCCCCAAGTGATTCTCCCTTATGCAGGGAACGCAGATGTGCCTTGGGAAGAACATGTTTTAACTTACTCTTGAGAATTAGACGGAGCCTCGGGGTCCACAATGTCTAGGAGCCGGGAGGTCTTTTAGAGCGGTTTGTCAAACCGCTGTGACTGTGTTGTGGGAACGTGACCGGGAGGCTTCCAGGGCCCTGGGAAGAAGGAACTTTGTCTTTCTCCACTTACTGCCTTTGACTTTCGCTCTGGTCCACTTTAGAGGCAGAGACAGAGAAAGCGAGGATCTGTTCTCAGTGGAGGAGTGAGAAGGGTGAAATGCTCTGGGTGTATTCCTCTCAGTGCAGAGATCTCCGTGCAGGCACCACATAAACCCCAGATTTAGAGATTAGGTGGTGCACAGAAGGGCTTGGTGCCAGCACACTACACTGTGGTGATTTTCACCTGATTTTCCATTTTCTTAGTGAGGAGAAGGAGGAGGGAGGGAGGGAGGAATGTCTTTCTCTTGAGCATCTAGGTTTTATATGGTTTAGAATTGAAACATTCTTCTACCATGGCCATAACTTGTGAGTTCAAAGTAAAATCTTCTCTCCTTCCATCCTCGAGCTTCCCCCGTGTGTCCTGTCTTCTCTGGATCTGCCTTTCAGACTGACTGAGAAGGTGGGTGGGGTAATATCTTTTCTTGGACCAACTTCTGTTGGTGAGAGAGACAAGCTTTCACCTTTACCCAGAGCTCCTCTTCAGGTCTCTTTGGAGCTCTCTTTCTCTTTGTGTCTTGTACAGGGGCCACAGGGTGCGAGCTTTGAACAAATAAACCAGACATTTTAACGACTTGGATCGTCCACAAGATTTGGAGCCAGTATCAGGCTCAAGGCTCTTTGACTTCAAGGCCAAAGACTTGAGGATAAGGAGGAAGGCCGTAGAGTTTCCTCAGTGGGAGGAATTGGTTTTTTGTGCTGGCTTATTTAGCAGAAAGACTGTCATTTCCTAGCTGTGCCGTGCCCAGCACAATGGAGCCCTGGCCCGGTTTGCCTCTGCCTGCAACACGTTCAATAATCACAACAGAGAAGGTGTTTTAGGGGGGCTCTTACAGGAGGAAGGAATGGGGAAGAACCTTCCTCCAAATCTTTGTGGGAGGCTGGTATTAAACCCACAGCCCAGCACAGGTGTTTGCGACGCTGCAGCGAAGCCCTGGCCTGAGCCAGAATCAATCCTACCTGCAGTCCGAAAGAGAAGGAGATGAGCAAAAGTTTACCCCCAGTAATAGTGGGTAGAGTGCGGGCAGGAATTTAAAGGCCGTTTCTCTGTGCCCGCACAGCTGTTTTCCCAAGCCAGCACTCATGGTGCATAAAGACCAGGCATCTCTAGCGCCCCTAGCAGAGGCTCCGGTGACCAGAGGGGGGTTCAGAGACTGCACAGCTCAGGCAGGGATAATGGGCACGACATTGTCCACAGTTAATCCTGCCTCAGTGTGCGGGGGTCGGGGAGTGATGGATTAGACAACTTCTTAACCAGCCCTATATCTCTATGCATCTAAGATTTTCACGAGAGCTGTGCTGGTCAGATACTGAGCTCTTCAGAAAACTGAGCCCCAGCTGTGAATGCTGGGCAACTGAAAATCAAGCGCTGAGAGCTTTTGAAAACGTGGCACATTAAAAAAAATAAATACATCTCACCATACCTCAGTTTCCCCACTGTAGAATGGGAATGGCACTTACCTGCCTCTGAAAAGAGCTTTGAAATCAACAAATGAACCATGCTATAAAAACGCCAACCACTGCCATCACCGTACACTAACCACTCCTCTAAGGACTTCTCAGGATACCAGACAGAAAGCAAGGCTGAGAGACATACAGGTTGAGTACCTGTTACATACTGGCACCCCCTGCCCAGGCAACAACTCACAACTGTCCCTTCTACACAGCAATAAGAAGATAGGAACGGCTATGCTGGGACAGACCGATGGTCCATCTAGCCCAGTATCCTGTCTTCCAACAGTGGCCCATGCCCAGTGCTTCAGAGAGACTGAACAAAACCATTTATCGAGTGATCCATCCTCTGTCATCCAGTCCCAGTTTCTGGCAGTCAGAGTCAGTTTAGGGATACCCAGAGCATGGAGTTGACCTGAACCCAGGTAATTGGCAGAGCATTGTTATTTGGACTGCAGTAGCGCCTGGGAGCATCAGTCGCAGACCGGGACCCCGCTGTGCCAGGCGCTGTACATTTTCACTGCTATTCAGTGTATTATAGTGGTGCCAGGAGTGCCAGTCGTGTTCCAGGCCTCCTGTAGGTGCTGTACAAACAGAACAAAAAGCCAGCCCCAGCCCCAAAGAGCATAATACAATGAAATCCTAATAATTACCACTTGCATGTCACTTTTCCTCCCATGATTTACTAGCACCAATCCTCCCAATGCCTCTGTGAGATAGTTTAGTATGCATCAATATCTGCCTTTTACAGAGGGGAAACCGAGACACAGAAGTCATGTGACCTGCTTGAGACTACAGAGGGAGGTAGTATCTGCCTGGGATTTAACACTATCGTAATGGTCCAAAACAAAGGCACTTAGGATTTCCCCAGATCTGCTATCAGTGTTAGACAGCTAGCATACACCTGGGGGGTGAACTCAGCCCAGATTACGTATTCTGTGTATGGAAATCAGCAGCACCTGTTAGATCTGGGGTGGGGGGGAGAACAAACAGCTTTTTCAACATTTGCACTTATCAACTCCAAGAAAAGGGCAAAGCCTGGAGCCCCATGGGAGTTATTCACCACATGTTGGAATACATCAATTACATGCCATTTCTGGACAGTCTGGACACAAAAACCTGCCTAACCTTTGAGCGGGCTCTCTTCATCAAGGTACTACAGATGAGTCTGCTCAGTCACACGTAATTATTTTTGACTAGGGGTCTCATTTTCCTGATGCTCTGGTCTTCAGGCTGTTCACGGAAGAGGGAAATAATGCTGACCTTTTCTCCCCGGGAAACTTGGCTAATTGAATGAATTCTGGCGCTCATTAGGAAAAGGTCCAAGACGCGATGAAACAAAGAACATTTTTACACTCCCCTTTGGGGGCCATCTTCCAAGTCTCCCAAATGTCAAGGAGAATCCTGCAGAGTGTAGCCAGAGTCTTGTCTGGATGAAGTCATCTTCCAGCACAAAGCAATTTGTACGTCTTCCCTCCAGCATGTACCACTCCCCAGTGTTATTTATTCACAAGCCCACCGGTGCTTTAAAAATGTTAGTTATCTAGTAGGACTTTTATGCTCTGAAGCAAAATCTTGTGCTTTTTTTTCCCATTGCTTTCACTTCCCTGGTAATTCAACCCCTTAACGTTCGTTAAAACAAAACCAAGCGTACTCCCTTTGCAAGCCTGATCGCAGCTCTTCAGAAGTCGTTTGATGGGTGAATTTCATAGCATAAGCAGGAAGGACTTCTACTTAGCAAGGAGACTGCTACACAAGAGATTTATTCACAGAAGGCCCTGTTACATTCAGCGAAGAGAAATGGGAAATAGCGAGCGAGTTTTGACTTTCAAAGGAGGGTTTCTGTGTCGCACAGATCACTGGCTAAACTAAGCGATTGGAAACATTAGCTATCAATACTTCCCTGCCCCTGTGCTGGGAGCTCTCCACAGATATGTTGTCAAATATTTATGATGTGACGGCGCAGCTGCGCTAGGTTCTGACCATGCATATTATAGCCAGTCAATCTCCCAGCATCGTGAGCAACTGAGGCATGATGGTTCTCACTTAGTGACTGAAGAATGTGGGTTTTATGCCCATTCATGGCGGTCTTTTATTTCAGTTTCGATTTTGTGCCTATCCTAAGCTCCAGGTATTTACAGAACTTAGAATCCATCTGATCCATAAAACATGGTAACAAATAAGAGAGGCAACAATAAGTGCCAGAGACTGTGATCATATTCACCAGAGGATAAATACCTAAAGTCCCTCCTCCCCTAAAGCTCAGAGAGAAAGACAAGATGTGCAGCAGACAATGAAGGTGAAAACACTCCTGGTCCGTTTCAGAGCGAGGGGATGGGGCAGCCCCATTCCAAAGTCAAGGGGCCATTCATAGAGAACACCTTACTAGCAGCCATCCGTGCTGACTCTGTAGGTGTGCCGGGGTTCAAGCACCCACTGAAAAAAATAGAGGTGCTCAGCACCTGCAGGGCCAGATTAAGCTTTTGTGGGCCCCAGTTTCCAAACCGTGGCCCACCCCATACCCCGCCCTGAGGCCCCGCCCCTGCTTGGCCTCTTCCCCCTGAGGTCCCGTCTGCTGCTCCACTCCAATGCCCTGCCACTGCTTGGCGTTTCCCCCCTGAGGCCCCACCCACTGCTTGCAGGGGGGAAGGGCAGAGAGGAGCACCCACCGGCAAAAGCAAACGTCATCGTCTGTGACAGCAGTTGCTTTATTTCTAAGCTCTACGTTGGGTGCCTTCAGCTGACTGTAACGATGGGTTATGTCTACACTGTAATAAAACCCCCACGGCACCGAGTCTCAGAGCCTGGGGTCAACTGACTCAGGCTTGCACGGCTTAGGCTGGGGGGCTAAAAATGGCAATGGAAACATTCCGGCTCGGCTCGGAGACCCTCCCCCCTCGCAGGGGCTCCAGGCCGAGCCTGAACATCTACACTGCATCCTTATAATCCCGCAGCCGAGCCCCGTGAGTCCGAGTCAGCTGACCTGGGCCAGCGGTGACTGTGCCACAGGTCTTTTAGCGCACCGTCATCGTACCCTATGGGTCACTGAGAGCAGAGCCCCAGGGTTGAGTGCTAGGCGCTGTGCAAACAGAGAACAAAACGCTGGTGCCAACCCCTAGTGGTGTTTCATCCCACTGTCTATTCAGAGTACATTTATAAACAGCTTTAAAGGGGCTATCAGTGATTCCTATAGTTTACAATTATGCTACATACCCAAGGAGTATATGTCACAGATGGGGCTCCACCATGGTTTGAAGCCATCTGTTGGACAACTGAGTTAACTCTTTATCCAGGCACTGATTGATAATCAATTAGCCCCTTCGAAACGATTTTGAAGTGTCATGCGTGACTAGCATTTTAATAGCCATGGAGAAGCCAAGTAGATCAGAGCCTTAGAGGAAGAGTAAAGACATCAAAAAGAGGATGGTGGGTAGCTAGAGCAAGGGACCAGGGGACATTTAGACACATTGCATCCAACTGAGCAGGTGCCACTTTAGGTCTAAACGTTATTAGTAAACAGATCAGACTAGATCATATTCCTGGGAGTTGTTGCTGCTGAAGCTAAATCTCCTGGAGGAGACATAAAACCTGTTCTGACTGGCTGTGGTAGTTAAAGTCCCATGGCAGGTTTTGCAATAATAGTGGGTATTAGCCCACGTGTCCTGGTTAAATTCCAATGTGCTCATACATTCTCCTTGTCGAAATCCCTCTTGCAATTCCCAGTGGCAGTCAATACTGCTCCTTCCACATCCTAAGCTGTTGTGCATTTTTGTGGTGCCTTGTTTAAACGCTGTTTGCCTTCTGCCCCCGCGGGGGCCACTTTTCATCTGCCACTGATGAAAGTGGTATCGATAGGAAGTTTGTTGAGTCGCATGCAAAATGCTTTCGGTCGAGAGGCACTGAGAGAAGAGGTGGATGTACCGGATGCACCTTGCCTTTTTTATTTGTTTATTTTAACTGAGAGTCAAATGAAATTCAGAGCCAGTCCTTGTGAGGCTATGTACAATTTTAATCTGTGCAAAAAAGCTGTCCCTCAGCCATCCAATAAAATAAACAGGAGGCAACTCCTCTGCAATGGAATTGGATTCGCAAAGGTGCTGGGAAATGGAGCAGCGGACATTCACCAGCTTCAATTCTACAGGAGAATAGTCTAGTTAAAAACCAAAACAAGCTCCGGGTCATATTCTGCCTCCTCTGTAAGTTCTGTGTGCCTCTGTGTATTCAGAGGACACGCATCACAAAACCCCCCTGGGATCCCCGCTGCTCCTAGTGGCACTTCAGATCTGGTGTACGCCCAGTGGGACAAACCTGCCCTGCAAAGTCATCATGTCGCATCGCAACATCATGCTATGGGTACTGCGGTGTCGGGACAAGCTTACAAGGGGGGATGCGGTCTGATAACATCAGAGAGTCATAGGGACCACCACATCACAGCACAGACCATCTACGCCACCCAACACCCGCACACTCACCCCAAGAGTGGACATGAGACCACGTTAGATGAGACCCACGGGAGACTAGATCATTATGTGCTGTCACAGGCAGAGAATAGGAGGGGCCAATGTGCACCAGTACCCGAGGTCCCTGCAATGGCAGGAAAATTATTAAATGAGATATACCCAGATAATCCTGGCAAGGGACCTGCACCCATATGCTGCAGAGGAAGGTGAAACCCTCCCCCACCCACCCAGTCACTGCTAATCTGACCTGGGGAAACATCCCTTCCCAACCCCAGGTACAGCGATCAGTTAGATGCTAGGTACGTGAGCGAGAACCAGCCAGCCAAGCACCAGCGTGAGAGAATCCTCTATGCCACCCCAGAGCACTGATCTACCCCATCCAATGTCCCTTCTCTAGCTGTGGCCATCTCTGATGCTTCAGAAGGAGATTAAAAAACCCCTCGCATAATACATTGGGGATGGGGTGGAAATATCCTTTCCTGACTCTTGCCAGTGGCCAGCTGAAACCCTGCAGCCAGGGATGACGAGAGGGGGGAGGGGAAGCCGGTACAAATTACCGGGGCCCGGCGGTCCGGAAGGGGGCCCGGCTTCCCTGGCTTCCCCCTCCCCACCCCCACTCATCAGCCCTGTTTAGCTGGTCCGCCCTTGCTGGGGGGCCCGAACCCACTCTTGGCAGCCCTGCCTGCAGCATGAGTTTTAGGAGCATAGGATTTCAATCAGAAGTGAGCCTCAGGGCTACTGATCCCTGCCCCCCACCATCACAAGCACCCCCACCGTACAATCACACTCCTACGTTTTTTCTGCTCTCTTTTCACACTAATTACGTTGTTTGCCCCACAACTCCTACTGGGAGGCTGTTCACGAACCTCACCCCTCTGATGGCTAGAAACCTTCTCATTTGCCAGCTCAGTTTGTTCCTGGCCAGTTTATATCCATCCATAGGTGAGGGAACTAGGGGTGCGGGGCAGGGAGGGGCTGCAGCACCCCCAGGTTTCACTGGGAAAGTTGGCCAGTGCTGGCTTTACAAAAGCGGTCCCCCAATCTGTGCGGCTTGCCCCCCTAGGGGGTTCTGAGGAATGTTTTGGGGGGCACGGCTGAGGCCCGGGTAAGCCCCCAGGGGGTGGGGAGGGAGCACCACCCAGCTCTGCTCCTGGCCCCAGCCTGGCTGCTGGCCCCGGCTGCCAGTACGGGGACTCTGCTCCTGGTCCCGCCGCTGAGTATCAGCTGCAGGACCCACGCCTGGGGCTCTGCTCCCAGCCCCGCACACGGGGTCCCGGCTGCAGCACCTGGGGGTCCTCTCCTGGCCCTCCACCCAGGTCCTGGCTGCGTGACCTACGCCTGGGACTCCGCTCCCATCCCCGCAAACGGGGTCCCGGTATTGGTGTCACTAGGCATCCCCCGAGGTAAGGGGGGGGGGGGGGAGGGTGGAAGACCACGAGAGTCGATGAAGCCCCCCCGCTCTAGGCCAAAGTGAACCAAAGCCCCTGCATGTTAAACTTTACTAACCTCACAGGCCAGCAGCTGGGAAAACGGTAGTGATAAGGGGAACCTACATGCTTCTAGCTGAAGGACAAGATAACTTGCAGAAAGGAACAGTGCAAACAATCTGCACAGCTGAGGTCGTTTAATGTAACTGCTGCAGAGGGAGGAAGGGGGGGTAGGGAAGAAAGGGGGGAGGAAGAAAAAAATAAAAAGGGAAAAACTGCTTGTATCAGTGCGCTTCATTTGAGACATGCTGGTCTCCTAGTGCCCATTCAGAGCTCTTGAATAAACTTTGTCTGCTTCTCCACCCTGGTGTGTTCATTGGCACGAAGCACACCGGGCAATGAACCCTGCTGTTGCCCCCCCTCGGGCCCTCTGTGCCGGCAACACCGGCTTCCACTGGCCTCAGGGCCCAGCTATGGTCCCAACAATTACCTCTAAAACCCTGCATATGACTGAGGTCAGACTAACGGGTCTTTAATTGCCCAGCTCACCGTTTTACCCTTTCTTAAATTTACGTATGGCATCCGCTATTCTCCAGTCATATGGTAGTAGCTCCAAATAGATAGATTTATTAAAAAATCTTTGCTACTGGACTAGCAGTACTTTCAGTATTCTGCTATGGAAATTATCTGGTCCCCCTGATTTGAGTGCATTAAGTTCTTTAATTTTTCTTCAACTTCAGATGTGATAATTTCCATTTCTAGACATTCATTCCAATCAGCCGTTCTGCCTTTCACACACGTTCTGTGTTATCATCCTTATTGAAAACTGACTCATTTAGTTTTGGGGCCATACCTAGATTATCATTAATCTCCTTCCCATCCACACTGCATAACGGCCCAGCCTCATACTTCTTTATTCTTTTTTGATGTATATAACTAACATTTTTCTTATTTATTTTAATTCCCTCGACAAGAGCTAATACTGCTTGACTTTTAGCAATTCTCACTTTATTCCTACACTTTCTAACCTGCACAATGTAGCTTTGTTTGTTGGTCAACCACTTTTTCCATTCCCTAAAGGCTCTCTGCTCACTCCTAATAACCTTTTTGAGGTGGTTATTCATCCAGCTGGGATTGGAGCATTTCCCGGCAAATTTTTCTCCTTTCATGGGATGAAAATTTGTGTTACTTTCTGTGTAGGTGATTTGAAGAAATTCCAAGCCTCTTCCACATATAAATCCTTGAGCTCTTCAGTCCAGCTGACTTCTTTAACTAATTCCCTTAATTTCCCAAAATGTGCCCTTTTGAAATCAAAAAGTTTCCATAGCTGACAACTTGGCTTTGATTGGGCTTCCATTTCATTTAAACTGAAGCTACTCATGATCACTTAATCCAAGATTATTTCCTACAACCCATTCCTTTATGATGTCCTTACTACTTACTAAAATCAAGTTTAGCATCTATCACATCCAAGCATAACTAGGCCCCACTAGCATTTATTCTCCAATCTATATCCAAGAAGATCATGTCCAATTATGACAAAATTCCCCAAAGTAATGATCTCTTTAATAATATTAAATAGATCACTATCCATATTCGAGTTTTACCTTGGAGGTCTGTAGCTGACCCCTAACACTATTCCAACATAGCCTTTTTTACATTCCTTCCCCAAAGCAATTTTGACCCAAACAGATTCTGTGAAAAATCTACACCCCTGAGCAGCATAGTTAATCTGACCTTAGTCCCCATGTAGACAGTGCTAAGTCAGTAGAATTTTTTTCCCATCAACCTGGCTACCAACTCTTGGGGAAGTGGATCTACAGCAGAAGTGGTTCTCAACCAGGGGTACCCGTACCCCTGGGGGTATGCAGAGGTCTTCCAGGGGGTATACCAACTCCTCTAGATTTTGTAAGCAAGTAGTTTTTAAGTGAGGTGAAACTTGGGGTATGCAAGACAAATCAGACTCCCGAAAGGGGGACAGTCGTCTGGAAAGGTTGATGGTCACTGTACTACAGTAATGGGAGAACTGCTCCTGTCGCTGTAGTGAGTGTCTCACTGAAGTGTTACAGTGGCACTGCTCCAGTGTTTTAAGTGTAGACATAGCCTGCGAATAAGTTTGTTAATAAAGAACATACATTGAAGTGATGCTAAGCAAGAGGAAAAGAGACAGGTCTGGTTACAAACAAATAAAAAATAACCTGCTTTCTAGTGACTAAAACTCAACTTTAGCAAGATACCTAAGCAGTTTTCTCACTTACATCAACCTAACAACATCTCCGGCCCCTTAGGCAGGATGATCCACCATTCAGAAAATCAGAGAGTGTAGACCCCTTTTTCCTCTATGTGACGGATAACTAAGGGATTCTCTCCCAGTAAACCTTTGAAATGTATTCCTTTGACGTGTATACCCCAGACAGAGTTCTTCTCCTGTTATCTTCCTCATCCTCTGGTCAATTTGCTTTCTTGATTGCCTTAATTGCGGTGTTTACTTTAGCTATAAATGGACTTTCATCGTCCTTCGGGTCTTTACTCAAGCTGCACAGACACATAAATCCACATTCCTTTGTCTAGGCCAGGATTGTTTATAACCTGCCTCCAAAACATATTTTAAGAACATATTCTCAGCATACATACATAACCCTCCCTTTCTGCAGACCCCATACGTACACCTCACAATGATATCCATGACCAGTATGTTACCGGTTTTTACACGTGACCTGACTAGATGCTGTTTGGCTAAATATTCTGACAACAGCATGTCGGATGTACCTTTTGCCAGATGGCAAAAAGGGGCACTTACGGTTATAATTATCACCTCGTATTTCTTTACCATTTACTGCTTTGTTGATGTACAACCCTACCTCATCTCCTTTACCTTTATTCCTCTCTCTCCTAAAGAGCACACGACCTTCAATCCCTGTCTTCCCCCACGTGTATTCCGCCACAATTCTGTAATCCCTACAGAGACTGGTTTGACCTCCTGCAGCAGTAGTTCCAGCTGCTCCATTGTATTGCCTAGACTCCTTGCAGGCATGTACAAGCATTTCAGTTATTTCCCTCAGACCACCCCCAGTTTTCTAGCTTGTGGTGTTCCATTATCTCTGACTACAGCTCCACTTCGCTGATTTTCCTGTTCCTGTGTATTGAAACCAGCCGTGGAGATTTCACCAGTCTTTCTCAACCTTCTCCGCTCATCTGCTAGTTTAAAGCCCTTCTTATAAATCATGCTGGCCTTGACAGAAAATTAATCGCTCAAGTACTCAAGTGGAGTCCATCAGTTGAAAAGAGTCTCCTTTATGTAAATGGTAAATCTCCCAATGGTAGATCGTCCCCAAACCTTCCTCAATCAACCAATCCTTGATCCATCTGTTGATCTTCATTATCTTGTCACACCTTCATCCTCCTTCTCTAGGGTCTGGACACATTCCACTAAAAATCACCTGAGCTTCCATTTCTTTAAGCATCTTAGCCAGATGAGCATAGTGCTTGATCCATTCCAGTGGAAATCTAGCAGTGTCATTCAGCCCAATATGCAGAACAATCAGTGGATGTTTCCCCACTCCCATCAGGGTCCTCTTCAGCCTCAGGTCTACATCTTGTACCCTTGCTCCTGGCAGACAGCACACACTTCTGTTCTCCAGACCTGGTGACAGGCCTGTCGATTCTTCTCAGTATGAAGTCCTTGATCATGTAGATCTGTCTCTACCTGGTCTCGGTATGAATCTGTTTTATGTTCTCTCTTGCAGTCCCCTGTATATCATCCTCATTTTCCTTAGACTCCGGTTCCTGGCTATCTCCATCATCTCTTCTTCTCTTCTACAGGAACTGAATCATAGACTCATAGAAATGTAGGACTGGAAGGAACTTTGAGAGTTCATCTAGTCCAGCCCCTTGTGCTGAGGCAGGACCATGTAAACCTTGACTAGCCCTGACAGGTTTGTGTCCAACTGGTTATTAAAAATCTCCAGTGATGGGGACTCCACAACCTCCCTTGGAAGCCTATTCCAAAACTTAATTACTGTTATAGTATAGATTAAGAACATTACTCATATTCAATTTGTGATCCACTATAACTCCCAGATCTTTTTCAACTGTACTACTACCTAGGCAGTTATTCCCCATTTTGTAGTTTTGAATTTGATTTTTCCTTCCTAAAGTGAAGTACTTTGCACTTGTTTTATTGAATTTCATCTTGTTGATTTCAGACCAATTCTCTAATTTGTCAAGGTTGTTTTGAATTCTAATCCTGTCCTCCAAAGTACTTACAACTACTCCCAGCTTGGTGTCAACCACAAGTTTTACAAGCATACTCTCCATTCACACTCCTGGGAGAATTCTGCACCACTGTGCAAGTGCAGAATAATTGATTCTGACGGGACTGCAATTACACCTTTCACCCACCAGGGGCTGATGTGGCACTAGAAGAGAGGGCAGCTGGCTCATGGGTTGGAGTAGCCAGCAGCAGAAAGGGAGGGGGCAGAGGCTGCCTTCCTCACAGCACCCTGCCCATGGGGTCAGATGAGGAGGCACAGGTCATGGTGGGGATGGACAGAGCAGGGTATACAGGGCTGCTGACGGGTCACATAGACTGGGGTTCAGAAGGGCTAGTGAGGGGGGACAGACTGGAGCAGGGGCACAGGAGATAGTGGGGTGACAACATTGAGCCAGGGGCTGAAGGGGAATGGGGGTGCAGAGCCACATGGGGACAGGAGGGAGAGGAATGCAGGGACACATGGGGATAAGGGGAGTGAGAGTGGCTGAGTGGGGATGCAGGGACATATGGGAGTGTGGGTGCAGGGACAGATGGGGACAGGGTCAACTATGCACGGCTGAATAAGGAGTGAGGGTGAAGGGACATGGGGGGGGAGAGAGAGTGGGGGTGCAGGGCCACAGGGGGACACGTGCATATATGCCTGGCTGAATGGGAGAGGCTAGGGGTCAGCCAGGGTTAGCATGGGGCAGGCTCCCCAACTCTCTAAGAATCCCTCCCCCCACAAAAAAACCCAAAACCTGTTCCATACTTCTCCCATCAACACCCAACAACCCTCCAGATTCACTCCCAGGCTCCTTCAGAGCAATTACTTCCCTCTCCCTCAACTCCTCCGTTACCCCTGATTCCCCCAAGCCTTTGCACTGCTTCTGAATGTTGAGGTAAATATATTTCTGTATTGTAGTTGAAATGAAATATTACTCAAAATTCTGTATTAATATGCCTACTAAGGAATTTATTTGCCAAAGAAAACCATTTCCAGAATCTTTTTTGTTGTCTGCTTTGTTACAGACATACTTGCTGACAGGTATTTTGAAATAAATTACCAAAATAATTGAAACTGACATGATTCTATTATGTTGTTTTGAGAAATAAAATTTGCTCACTTGTGCAGAAGTTTTAAATATTGTGCACAGAATTTTTAATTTTTTGGTGCAGAATTCCCTCAGGAGTACATTCCATTACCAAGTCATTAATGAAACTATTGAATAGTATCAGACCCAGGACTGACCCCTGTGGATCTCCACTAGATCCACCCTCCCAGTTTGACAGCAAACCATTGATAACTACACTTTGAGAACGGTCTGTGAAGGAGTTGTGCACCCGCCTTACGGTAATTTTATCTAGATCACATTTCTCTAGTTTCCTTATGAGAACGTCATATGGCTCTCTGTGAAAGCTTTACTAAAATCAAGATATATCATGTCGACTGCTTCCCCCTATTCACCAGGCCAGTAACGCTGTCAAAGAAGGAAATTATATTGATTTTGCATGATTTGCTCTTGACAAATCCAGGCTGGCTATTTCTTATAACCCCACTATCCTCTATCGATTTACAAACTGATTGTTTAATAATTTATCTTTCCAGGTATCAAAATTTGGCTGACTCGTCTATAATTCCCTGGGTCCTCTTGGTTCGCCTTTTTAAAGGTAGGTGCTATGTTTGCCCTTCTCCAGTCCTCCGGGACCTCTCCCATCCTCAATCAGTTATTGAATATAATTGCTAATGGTTCTGAGATTACTTCAGCTACTTCGTTAAGTATACTAGGATGAATTTCATTAGGCCCTGCTGACTTGAATACATCTAATTTAACTAAATAATCTTTAATCTGTTCTTTCCTATTTTGGCTTGAATTCCTCCCTCCTTGTTAATATTAATTGTACTGAGTATCTGGTCAACATTAACCTTTTTAGTGAAGATTGAAGCAAAAGAAGCATTAAACATCTCAGCTTTTTCAATGTCATCACTCATTAGCTCTCCTTCCCCACTAATAGTGGACCCATACTTTACTTTGTCTTTCTCTTGCTCCTAATTCATTTAAAGAACCACTTCTTATTGCCTTTTATGTCTTTTGCTAGGTGTAACTCATTCTGTATCTTAGCTTTTCCGAGTTTGTCCCGATACACTTGTGCTATTTTTTTTTTATTCCTCCTTAGCAAATTGTCCATGTTTCCACCTAAAGAGGTCATTAAAGAGCTCCTAATAGAGCCACATGGGCCTCTTACTGCTCTTCCTATCTTTCCTTCCCATCAGAATAGTTTGCAGTTGTGTGTTTTATATTGTCTCCTTGAGAAATTGCCAGCTCTCCTGAACTACTTTCTCTCTTAGATTTTGTTCCCGTGAGACCTTACCTACCAATTCTCTGAGTTTTTCAAAGTTGGCTTTTTTTGACGTCCGTTGTTCTTATTCTGCTGTTCTCACTCCTTTCTTTCCTTAGAATCATGAAATTTATCATGATCACTTTTACCCAAATTGCCTCCCATCCTTCTGATTCACAAGTTTCTCCCTCTTGGTCAGAATCAAGTCTAAAATGGCTGCCCCCCTTGTTACTTCCTCTACTTTCTGAAACAAAAAGTTGTTCCCAATACATTCCAAGAACATATTGTAAATACTGGACTTTCAACCGGTCTGCCTCTCCCCTCCTTCTGGGGGTATATATTCTTGATGTATAAGGCAACACCAACCCCCTTTCTTCCCTGTCTGTCCTTCCGAACAATACCTCTCCATACCACTGTTGCAGTCATGAGATTTACCCTACCAAGTCTCTGTAATACTAATTAGATCATAATTTAGCTTATGGACCAAGACTTCCATTTTATCCTGTTTATTCCCTTGCATTTATGTATTGATATCTAAGTTATTGAGCAGATTCCCCCCTGATTTCCCTCTGGTTGCTCCTATGACCCTACTGTAATTCCCCATGTCTCCCCCCCCCCCCAATATTGAGCCCCGGTGGGCTTTTGTCACCTGCTCGCCCCTTTGTACCTAGTTTAAAGCCCTCCTCACTAGGATGGTGAGTTGGTGCACAAAGATACTCTTCCCCTTCTTGTTCAGGTGGACCCCGTCTCTTCCCAGAGTCCCCCTTCCCAGAACAGCGTCCATGGGTTAGAAAGCCAAAGCCCTCCTGTTGACACCGCCCGCCCAGCCATGCATTCATCGCCAGGATATGTCCCCTTAGCTGGGCCCTTGCCCTCCACTGGGAGGATGGAGCATTCCATAAAAAGCACATTTCCTATGGTCTTGTTCAGTTGACACCAATTTTCCTTTTTAAACCACTGGTTGGTTCTGTTTGTGATCACGTTCTGTGATTTCTCAGCTCTCTGATCTGCCCTCTCATGTCTACCCTCTAGCATCGCAGCTTGTACACAGAAAATGTTCTATAACAACTGGAAAATGAATTCCTTGGGGCCCTTGCAATCAGAGGATAAATGAAAGCAAAAAGAAATGCAATTGTTGCCAAAATCCCATGGGAGTCCCTCCCCTAGTATGTAACAGTCCTCAATGCCTTTACTAGTGTGATTTATTTATTCTCTCTCATTGGAGCTGTCTGAGTTAGCAGTGAAAGAAAGAATAGCGTATCGATGTACAGCACAATGATACGAATTCGGGGAAATTTAGACCCGTTTCGTGATACATTCCATCTGACCTCTCTGCCTTTTCCCTTCCTCTTCCTGTCCCCCAGTCCCCTTCTTCTCTTCTCTTCTTCTTCACAACTGCCTAATTGTATTGGTTAGCCTGTGAGGTGTGCAGTATTTGGTATTTGCAGTATTTGGTGCAGTATTTGGTACAGAAACAAGCTGTAAGTCATTCACCTTTTTGTATTTTTCATTTGTTTCTTTATGCAAATTAATAAATTCAATGACAAAACATGTTCTTCATAAATATAGAGATATACCTATCTCATAGAACAGGAAGGGACCCTGAAAGGTCATGGAGTCCAGGCCCCTGCCTTCACTAGCAGGACCAAGTAGGGATTTTTGCCCCAGATCCCTAAGTGGCCCTCTCAAGGATTGAACTCACAACCCCAGGTTTAACAGGGCAATGCTTGAACCACTGAGCTATCTCTCACACCCATTTCTCTGTGAAAAAAAAATGGATAAGAAAGATTGGCAAACATTGGGACAAAATAACTCCTCCTGAATTCGAGGAGTGTTTCTGGCTTGGTCTACACTGAAACGTTAGGATGCCACAGATACAGTGCACAGGATGACATGGACTAAGTCCGCCACACTAAAGCATGACAGCCAGCAAAGAAAGGCTACAAATCTATTTCACATTTTAGATTTCAGTCCATTGACAACATTTTCTCTACAGTCCAGGGCAGCTCTTATCCCCATGCCCTGGGAAAACCCTGCCATTTGTGGCTAGCTGTTCACTGCCACAGGCAAAGCGTTGATGTGGGACTGCCCCGGGTACTCGACTTACAAGATGTGGGGAGATCAGAACTACTGGACATCCTTCATTGCCACTGGCCATAGTGATCACTAAATTTGTGATGCTCTAATGTATGGTAGTGTCATAACTATAAAGGGAAGGGTAACAGCCCTCCAGTGTACAATACTATAAAATCCCTCCTGGCCAGAGACTCCAAAATCCTTTTCCCTGTAAAGGGTTAAGAAGCTCAGGTAACCTGGCTGACACCTGACCCAAAGGACCAATAAGGGGACAAGATACTTTCAAATCTTGGTGGGGGGGAAGGCTTTTGTTTGTGCTCTTTGTTTTGGGGGTTGTTCGCTCTTGGGACTGAGAGGGACCAGACATCAATCCAGGCTCTCCACATCTTTCTGAACAAGTCTCTCATATTTCAAACTTGTAAGTAAACAGCCAGGCAAGGCGTGTTAGTTTTTATCTTTGTTTTCTCAACTTGTAAATGTACCTTTTTGCTAGACTGTTTATCTCTGTTTGCTGTAACTTTGAACCTAAGGCTAGAGGGGATTCCTCTGGGCTCTTTAAGTTTGATTACCCTGTAAAGTTATTTTCCATCCTGATTTTACAGAGATGATTTTTACCTTTTTCTTTAATTAAAAGCCTTCTTTTTAAGAACCTGATTGATTTTTTCCTTGTTTTTAGATCCAAGGGGATTGGATCTTGATCCACCAGGAGTTGGTGGGAGAAAGGAGGGGGATGGTTAATTTCTCCTTGTTTTAAGATCCAAGGGGTTTGTATCTGTATTCACCAGGGAATTGGTGAAGAGTCTCTCAAGGCTACCCAGGGAAGGGAATTAACATTTTGGGAGTGGTGGCAGCGGACCAGATCTAAGCTGGTAGTTAAGCTTAGAAGTTTTCATGCAGGCTCCCACATTTGTACCCTAAAGTTCAAAGTGGGGAAGCAGCCTTGACAGGTAGGGAGGAGAAAGTATCATCTATCTACTCCCATACATGTCCATCCATTCATTTATCCCCATACACATCTTTCATCCGTTCATCTATCCCCACATACATCTCTCTGCCCATCTATCTCAGGCTATGTCCACAGTGCACTTTTGTCGGTGAAAAAAACACCCCCTTGACCGACAAATGTTTTACGGATGAAAAGCGCCAGTGTGGACAGTACTTTGTTAGCAGAAGACACTCTCCCTTTGACAAAGCTACCACTGCTCATTGGGGGTGGTTTTAGTTTGCCACCAGGAGAGCTCTCTCCTGCCGGCAAAGAGCGTCTACACGGGACACCTTTCACCAGCATAGCATCAAGAGTTATACTGCCCCCCATCCCCATAATATCTGACCACCTTCCATGTATAATAAATAGCAATAACTTAGTCCCTAGTGTACTTCATGGAGCATCTGGCTCTATTAATTTCCTCTTTCTGGCAAATGGGCCAGTCATGACAATCTGAAGCTCTGAGCCACTACAGGACACCTATTGCTGATCCCTTTTTGAGACATGTTGCACCAGATCAATGGTTCTTTGTCTATGTCAGCCCCTCTGACATTTCATATTTAGAAATACGCACACGGTCACTGCACTGCTTGTAAGTCTTCCTTTTGTAATGGAACTGGGCAGTGTATGAATCACACAGGAGCACAAGCCAGATGCCGTTTTGCCCCCAAACCTCCACCGTGAACACCAGAGGGCCAAAGTTTGCTGTCAATTACACTGGTGCCCAGCTGGAGTAACTCCAGTGAAGGTAATGAAGCCATTCAAATTAACACTGGTGTAAACGGATAGTCAGTCTTTCGTGATGGCCCTGTGATACTATGCCTATCACCTGCCACCCCGAATTCAGTAATCAAAGATGCCTGAATTTATTAAGAACACCCACTAATTACATTGATACGCCAAAGTAAATTCCAAGTGAATATCCCGTGCACCTGCACAGGCTGTGGGTGGTGAGGAGTTGATGGTCCCACAGCATGGGTGTGTTGAGCACAGGGGCTGCATGGATAGAAAAGCCAAGACCGCATGTCTTAGGATACTTAGGAACAGGAGGGCAAGTCAGCCTTCGCTCTGAGCTCAATGTTGACATTATTGCTATGGAATATTTAGCTACAGTACAGCCTGGACAGCATCTCATACGCATCTCCGCAGCACACTGTTTTCATTCTACCTTGCCTAGGGCAAAATCCTCCAGGGCAAGAAAATGAAAGGGCCCATGGAAATGCTCTGAATTTATACCAGCATCGGTAAACTTTGCAAGAGGAATTTCGAGGCCAGCAGCTGATCCAGAATTATCCCCCTTACCGCCTCCAGCTCGCCACGGCACTCAGAGTAAAACTCTCAGCACTGCCGGCACTGCAGATCTCCTGGCTTGGGAGCAGTGGCAAGCAGTGGAATGCTGCTAGCGCCAACAAGCTGCCCAGTGCTCTCACTAGTTGCAAGTCATGTAGGTGAATTCTCCAGTATCAGCCCCTCACTTGCAGCAAGCATCCGAGCGGTAGCATAGCGCTGCGACACCAATCACCTGGTGTTGGAGATGACCAAGGAATCAGCTGTTCCCTCTACTCACTCTACTCATAGAGACAAGGTGGGAGACGTGATATCTTTTATTGGGCCAACTTCTGTTGGTGGGAGAGACAAGCTTTCGAGCTACACAGAGCTCTTCTGCAAGCTTGGGAAAGGTATCACTGTCCTAGCTGAATACAAGGTGGAACAAATTGTTTAGCATAAGTCATTAACGCATATTTCAAGGGACCATTCAAGGTGAAGTGATTAATACCTTTCCAGTCATAAGGAGGAAAGGGGCGGGGAAGGAAACAGCTCAGAGGAGGGGTTGTTAGTGGGTTACAGATTGTTGTAATAAGCCATAAAGCCAGTGTCTTTGTTCAGTCCATGATTTTTAGTGTCTACCAAAGTTATGAATTCAAGCTCCCAGGCTTGTCTTTTGAAAGCCTTGTGCTGGTTTCCTTTGAGGATGGCGGCTGATGGGTCAGACAGAGGGCGATTGCTTTGTGAAAAGTGGTCACCCACGGGCGATAGGGTGTTTGTCTTTGTATGGTCTCTTGAAATATATGTTAACTACTTATGCTAACCCATTTGTTCAAAGCTTGTATTTAGCTGTGACACTTGGAGTCAGCTTCCCAGACCCGAAGAGCTCCGTGTAACCTCCAAAGCTTGTCTCTCTCACTAACAGAAGTTGGCCCAGTGAAACATACTAACTCACTCACCTTGTCTCTCTAATAACCTGGGACTAGCATGGCTACAGTACCGTTCCATAAACTACACAGCAGCCCACTAAACAGTTCCCCGTGGTTTGCAAGAGAGGGAGGAGTGGGAGGGGAAGAAAAGGGGGCTGAGTTTGAGATCCTAACTCCCACTGGGCTGCAGCCTGGGCTCTGAAACCCAGAGAAGGGGGTGGGTCTCAGGTCCCAGGCTCCAGCCGACTGAGACAGTCTACAGTGCTATTTGTAGTGCAAGCCCAAGGCAGTTGACTCAGGCTCCAACACTTGCTACTGTGTTGTTGTGGGGGTTTTTTTTTTTTGGTGCAGTATACACATACCCTAAGTAACGTTGCCCAAGGTTACACAAGAAATATGTGGTGGAGCAAGGAATTAAACCTGGGTCTCCCAGGGAAACTCCCACACCACTGGGCTCTCCTCCCTCTCTGCTCAGTTACCAGCACTGAAAATCTCTCAACTTCTGGCCTGAGCCAAACTTCTGATGTTCCATTTCACCCCATCGGCCACATGCTGCTCGTGTAAAAGGGTGAAATGGATATTACACAGTAATCCGGGTTCTTTGTTGGGGGGATCTATGTTCAATTCTGACAAAAGTTTCAAGGGGGAAGAAATCAGGTTCTATTCAGATCCATCTCTACAAATGCAGACCTGAAGTGCCAGAGATCCATGTGCAAACCAAACCATCTTAGAGGAGTTTGTATCAGCCCCCTAACCTTAACCTTTCCCTCACTTTGGCCAGTCTACACTATTAACTTCCTTTGGTATAACTCCATTGCTCAGAGCTGTGAAAAATCCACTGGCCCTTAGAATATCAGGGTTGGAAGGGGCCTCAGGAGATCATCTAGTCTAACCCCCCTGCTCAAAGCAGGACCAATCCCCCAACAGATTTTTGCCCCAAATCCCTAAATGGCTCCCTCAAGGATTGAGCTCATAACCTGGGTTTAGCAGGCCAATGCTCAAACCACTGAGCTATCTCTCCCCCCCGCTTAGTAATAACAGAAAGACAGAGGCAGCCCCCACAACAGAACCAGGGCATTGCAATGCAGATTTCAGACCCACTCTGTCACAGCTGTGAGGTTAGATACACCAGCTGTATTTCCACACTAATCTCAGTAGGAGGTGCTGCAGAGACCAAACTTATTGGCCTGGCCCCTTGCCCCACACTAACCCCGCAGAGGAGACCTGATAAGTATCAAGGGCCATCTTTGATCATGTCATCGTAAGGAGCCTTGATGTCAAATGAAAGTAAAATTGCACAAACATGTGTTAACCAATTTCTGATTGCGCCGCCTCACAATTACAAGGGCTTTTGATCTTATTTGTGTGTGACCTGAATCAGAGAGTTTGCTTGCAGCCCACATTTTTTATTGTATTAAATAACAACTGTCTGTAATGCTTCTTGATAGTTTCTAAGTGGATTGTAGCCTCATCCTTTATGGATTTCATGCTGCTGTTAGTCTTTTAATGCAATTCTACAGTGTATTTCTCATCTCTCTTTTGTGAAACGTGTTACATTATTAATTGGTTTGCAATGGTTCACGTTATCAGACATTTCTAGAAAACAAACACACGCTTCTCTTGGACTATGTTTCTTATTTACAACACTGTGGTTGGAATGATTTCCTACTTGCATTGTTGATGTAGGTCGATATCGAACGGCAACAGGCCAATGCAGTAAAATTAACCAGGACATAGATTCCTTTCCCAGTCAAATACTCACGCCACCATTTAGAGTCTCTTTTCATATATATGATTGGATTTCTGTCACGTTCACGACAAAGCAAAATAAAATGATCACAGACAGTATTTTGCAATCATTTGTTTGCCCATACATGAAAGATTCCCCCCAAATCAGTTGTGGCTTCCTGCTAAGTTACTCGGTGTTCACTGGTTCCTCTAATGTTCTTAGGAAAGTGATTTCCCCCTCGCTTTAGTTCCTCAATCTCAGATTTTACCTTTGGGCAGTGTTGTCAATTCTCGTAAGTTTCTCAAAGTATTGAGTGCTTTTCTTTAAGCCCCAGCTCCTGGAGTCATAGGAATAGCTCAGAATGACAGCTTTCAGGGTTTTTTTTAAATAAATAAATTCTGGTCCTCGTGATTATAGATAAATGCTGGAAAATCCCTAAAGGTGCAAAATACAGAAGCCAAATAAAACAATTCTAGATGTACTGTTGCGTGGCCTCGTGGTCTCCTTCTTGGGGGGTTAGCACCTGCAGGCAGAGTCCTTGGAATGACGACACAGGCACAAGCTCAGTAAGTGCAGAACTTGCATCGGATGCAGAGGCAGCTGATGCTGCTGACTCCAAGCCCATTAACTTTCTGCCAGGCAGGAAACACTCTGATCTTCCTGTCAGGGTTAATTTCTGAGTCTGGATCGTCTCCTCCTGGAGCAGCCACACCCTTTAGGTGCTGTCTGCGGATGTGCTACACACAGACACCCAGCCAGTCCCCTGACTTGCTGACACGGCTTCTCCTTGTGAAAAAGACACATCCTCACTTCCAATCAACAGAACAACCTATGGAAACACAATCTCCGTGCCAACCCGGGGTGCCACTACCTCCCTTTGGAAGGAAATGCCATTTGGTATAGCCGGGCGTGCTCTGCTATGGTGGAACCTACCAACTTCCTGGCAGCCCTGTCAATGCAGATTACAGCGGCTCTCCATTGCAGCCAGTACAGCCTGGCTAATCCCTGGCTGGGCGTTTCTCTACTACAAGACGTCTCCCACCTCGTTATATGTAGTACTTGCAACATCTGCAGCAAGAACACAAGGCAACAATGGGTTTCCCTGGTCTATTGTTTGAACCATGCGGAATTAGCCAGACAGTTAACAGGCCCACTCTGTTTTGCTGTAAGACAGGATCTCTCTGTCTTGCTCAGATTTCACCGTCAACTCCTGACCCCCTACGTCATCCCTCTCGGGAATCACGTAGGCGCGTGGCAGCATGAAGGCGTCTCTACAGCCGCATCCATCTCAATTCTAGCTGGAATGCGAGATATCATATCTGCGTTTCCATAAACCTTTGTGTCAAAATCTGCCGGGGATTGTCTCAGCACCCGTCTGGGCCCATTCTGATAGGTGGTTTCTCAGTGTGCTCATTTATTCTCCCCTCCTCTCTTGAACAAAGAGAAACCCCTCTAATTTAGTGCCGTGCTT
Source organism: Trachemys scripta elegans (assembly GCF_013100865.1). Classification (NCBI taxonomy): domain Eukaryota; kingdom Metazoa; phylum Chordata; order Testudines; family Emydidae; genus Trachemys; species Trachemys scripta. The sequence continues at coordinate 5,108,218 of NC_048320.1, read as the reverse complement.
TACAATCGGAGGCTCTGTTGCTAAATTAGCTACCCAGAGCAGCCTAGCTCCCTTTTCTGCAGCACATCACGCTTTGCCAGTGTCCCACCAGCGGGCTCCCTAGTGGAGTTGGGTCTGTCATTACTTGCCATACCTATTACCTGGCCTGGAATTACCCCTTCTGTCTTTGAGGGGATTGGAACGTCCTCTAGCAGAGCTACCTGACATGCCCCAGTGGCATCATTCCCGCAAATTACAGCAATGCCTTTTCCAATCATAGTGCAGGCTTCATCTCTCACATTAAGGTTCACTCCAGACCGCATCAGACAATCAGTCCCAACCAATGCCCCTTAATCAGAGTTCACGATAAAATCCCACACCAATTTAAGGTTGTCAGCTTCTACAGCGATTTGCCAATTACCCATCGCATTCAGTCTTTGCAGTTTTGGGCCATTTGCCACCCTGCCCTCCCTCCCCACTCCCGCCCCCAAGAGGAGGGAGTTAATCTCTGTGGTGTCTCCCTGGAAGCTTCTTTTCATCACCTTTCAGTTAACACTGAAACTCATGCCCCAGAATTAGTTCGGATCTCACATGAAACTTCCCCAACTTTCTCTATAAAGGTAGAGACTTCGGTGGCTTTGCCAATAGACAGTTTGTGGCTCTGTTCCCTGCACCAATCTGTCCAATATCAGTTTTAGTCAGTGGACAATTCCGTGTAAGATAGCCAGATTTTCCATATTTCCAGCAGGCCTGGACTGGTCCTCTCTGGCATTCAGTAACTCACTCCAGTGCCCCTTGAACATTGATCAGGGTGTTGCCTTGTTTCTCCTGACTGAAAACCTGCATGACTCCATCTCTGCACCTGTTATCGCTGTGGAGTTGAGATGGAAAGGCAGATATCTCTCCTACTTCCAGGTCAGTATCTCCACTGCTTCCTGCAGACTTTTAACAGTATCCTTGAGCCCTTTGCTGTCACTGCTCTGTCCCTGAGCACCACGGCCCCGGACACGGAGGAGTTGCTCTCTCGTGCCTCCGCAGCTTCCGGATCTGCTCCAGTTCGCTTGCTGGCGTGATGGCTTCACCAAGGATCTGCAGTGTTGCACTCAGCAGCGATATGCGGACATCCCCCTGGCCTGCATTAGCAATGAAGTGGTCTCATCCTTGACTGCCCTGTACTGCTTTCGCTGCTAGCCACCGGAGCCGATTCCCATAGTCTCTGAGCATTTCCCTGGCCTGGTGTTACTGGTCTGCGATTGCGATCCAGTGCCTCTTTCAGAGAGGGGGGCAGACACGTGCAAACTTGCTGGACTGTGCCTCTCAGCAGCAGCACCAGAAAAATCAACCTTCTCACTCCCAGACTTCTGGCTCCCCCTTGCAGCCCATTCAAATGTCCTGTCCCGGAGCTCCAATCAGGTGTAAAAAACGGGCATTGTGGGCTGCATCTTCTCTTGGCAGCATGTCACCCTCTTCATTGTTGTCATCGGCCATTTTCCTTCCTTCTCCTGCTATGCGCTGATCTCACCTGCTGCCACCAGCGTGGCGGGACCTTACGCTCTGCTTCCTGCTGGGTTAGCAGAATCAGGCAGAGTCCTGGAACGGCATCAGCCGAACTTGTATTTATTCCTGAACGGTGGGACAGAAGCAGCTCCCCTCTTGAGGCTGAAGCTGCTGACCACGAGCCCTTTCGCTTTCCCTGCACAAGATGGGAGTACCCCCTCTGACCTTGCTGAGTCTGGGGTCCTTCTCCTCAGGGGCACAGTTGCCAACTTTCACGCGGTAAATAAGCACCCCGACTTTCACAATAAGCCAAAAATCAAGCTGATTCCATTTCAAAACAAGTCCAAAACAAGCCAATCTTGAAGAACCCCAACACTCTATGTGACTAGATCCTCGCCCCCCCCCTCCCCCCCGGCGTGCAGTATGGGACAGTGGTGGGCCCACTGTGCACCCCTGACTCTCTCCATCCCTTACCCCTGCTTGCCGGGAGCCAATCAAAAAATAAAAAGAAGCAACAAGCTACAACAAGCAACAAGCTACAAGCCAAAAACTAACCAACCAGCAACTCACAAGCCAATTAGGGCCAAAACAAGCCCAATTTCTGCATTTTTTCCGCAGGTTTGGCCTGTCTGCTCCGGGGCTGCCTGTGGAGGTGCCACACACAGACCTGGCCAGCAAAGTAACTTGGTTACAGTATTGTTTTTAAAAAGTGCATGATTTTTAAGCCAATCTTGTGACCTCTGGGGGGGCTGACTCATGATTTTTTGAATGGTAAGGGCTGTACATACTGCTTCATTTCATGACAATTTGAGCATGTTTCATATACCTGTTCCGGTCACAGGAAAATCCAGAATGAACCAAAACTTTCTATTCTAGAATTCGAAGCTCACTGTATGTGGATTTAACAGCATGTCCGCATAATGATCTTACGTTTATGGACAAGACTGAAACCAAAGGTATGTTTTTCTGACACAAGTGACACGTTAGCCAAGGTATTTCTGCTTCCAAAGATATTAACGGGTGTTCAGCGAATCTCTTTTGAGACTGTCAATATGCTTCATTTTGTTTGCCAGGTCAATAACAATTAAATCATCTTTTGTTTTAACAAAGCAGGCGAAGCTGCGACATGGCGTCTGGAGCCCTCAGAGCAGCTCTATCCCCAGGCAGGGACCAAGATTTTCCTTCTGCGCCTTGACTGCTGGCTTTGCAAAGAGAAGCTTCAAAATGCAGAAATCCAGAGGCACTGAGCCAGCAGCAGGTTCCAGCTTCCGCGTGCACATGTCAAATCTTTTCATGAGGCAAGAGGAGGGGGAAACACTACTACAGCATCGCTAACTCCTGGCCGAGAGCAAAACACCCAGGTGACTAAACGGAAGGGGAAAGGCAGCACTGACACGCCGGAGTTTTAGAGGGGTAAAAACCGCAGGGCCAAATTCTGCCCTCGCGAGCCAACGAAGCGCATCACAAGTGTCTTAGGCCCACCGCCGTCTGAACTGCAGACAAATTCTTATTTATGTGACAATCACCATCAGCCAATACCTGGTGCTGAACCAGGGCCCTCGAGAACTAAACACATGAGTCACCACAGCGTGAACTACAGAGTCAGCACCTGCAGAAGAGACTGTAATAGACTCACGTCCTCGGTGGATCGGTGAGGCCTGCCCCTAGGGCTGCCAACGTTGGTTGGATGAATTCCTAGAGATTTCATCCCATGACATGATCTTTAATTAAAGATTAATCTTTAATTCCTGGAGACTCCAGGATGATCCTGGAGGGCTGGCAACCCTGCCTGCCCCCCACACACAGCTCAGTGAGTTACATGCCCCCAGCCCAACAGAGCCAGGAGTCACACGTGTGCATCTGAGGGTTGTAAGCTGTCTCACGCCATCCATTTGAGGAATTACTTGGACTGAGTCATTTGCTGGGGACTCTCTGAAGAGCACTGACGGGCCCGTCTGTCCCAGCCTCTGGAGGGAGCTGGAGAGAACAAGATGCCAGAGTGGCGCAGAGGGAAAGCCACACATGTCATGACCTGGAAAACAGGCCCGGCTCAGTTCCGCAGCCTCCTGACACTTGTGCTGTGAGTTTGGAGAGCGTGCGGCAGGTTCTGCTGGGAAGGGCTGGATGATTTAAATAATACGAAGGAGCCGTCCCCACTGCACCTCACTGGAGCGAACGACTAGGAAAAACAACCAAGCCTTTCTTTGTAGGGTTAGCAAGCGGCTGATTAAAGCACCCCTGCTGCTCAGCTGAGGACTGGTCTAGACCTACAGCACTGCTCTGGCGCTATGTTGATGGGAGAAGCTCTCCCATTGGTTTAGGTTCTCCACCTCCCTGAGAGGCAGAAGCGAGGTCGGCGGGAGAAGCGCCGGAGTGCTGTCTACACCAGGAGTTTGGTCGGTGTAACCGCATTGCGCAGGGGTGTGGATTTTTCACACCCGCCAGCCACATAGTTATACCGACAGAAGTTTGTAGCACAGACCAGGGCTAAGGTTCCAGCCTGCCCCGTTTAATGGAGCCAGCCAGAAGCAGCTTTTTTTCCTTCCCCAGCCCCAGCAACACACCTTTAGCTGCCTCTTGACCCACTTCTGGACGTAGCCTCTTGGTAGAGAGACAGAGAGACACCCAGTGGGGAGCTCGGTTGACTTAACACCATCTCTGATGGGAGAACCCTGCAGGAAAGGACAGTGGCCTACTTAGCTCATACAGTCCCTCTCACTCTGCTTATAGGAAGCCCATCTCCACCTGGGTTGCACAGCAGACGCTCCCCGTGCCTGGTCTGAGGATGCTGAAAATGACAGATGCCTGTGGCAGCCCATCCCGGGCCACAGCCCCCCGGGAGCCCACGGAGCCTGATCTCTGAAAAGGATTTGGTTTTAGTGGGGCTTGCAGGGTTTGTGGGATTTAACTGAGGGGCGCTCGGAGGCTGTGACGGGCTGGGGGCGGCCGTGGCAGGAGAAGGAAGGGAAGGGCAGTGACACTGGGGTTACCGCCAGAGGCAGGGAAGCGAGTCAGAACATGGCGAGAGCCAAGAGCAGAGACAGAGACGGGGCCAGAGCTGTGCAGAGACTTGGGGTCCGTCTACACAGCACAAAGCCGCGTGACTTGCCGCTCGCACAGAGGTACCCGCGCGAGCTGCGCTGTGTCCAGCCTGCCAAACCCAGCACTGAGAACACCGTGGTGCAGGCTGCAGAAGCAGGTACGGACCCGGGGCGGGGTCAGGCCCAGGCTGAAGAACGCGCCATTGCGTCCTCACTGCTCTACCTAGCCAGCGAGCTTCCTCGGATACGTCCACACGAGCTGCACATCCCAACCTGGCTGCTGCACCTGTGAACAGCAGCCTTGAGTCGTAAGCTTGCGGGGGAGGCGAGACAGACCCATGGCAGGGGTCGGGAAAAAGAGGGGCAACGGGGTACGGAAGCCAATGAGACTCCTCCCTTCCCCAGGAAGCCATGCCCACGTCTCTTTCAGACCCTTCCCTCAGGCCACAGTTAGTTCATTCAAATACACCCTAGAGCTGTCCCCCCGGCCAAAGCAGGCTGCAGGGGCCCAGAGGGCACCTCCCTCTGCCCTTCCAGAGCAGGGACACCCCCCTTCCTTTAAATCCCAACAGATGGGAAGGCAGACAGCCCAAGTGCTGTGAGAGCCGCAGGGATCAGCGCACAGGCAAGGTGTCCCAGTCCCAGAAGGGTTTCTCTGGAGTTTTGAGGTGTTTTTTTCTCAGCTGGAAAGGGTACTGATCTCTCCATCGGCCAGGTCTTGCTCACAAAGCCCCCAGAAATCGCGGGGGTGGCACCGCTGGAAACATCTCAATCTGCTGGCAAGGGGGAAGTACAATACACACCTGCCCCCTTACCCCCTTCTCCGCTGTCCTGCCTCCCGACCTCCTTCCATTCACTTTTCTTTCCACTTAGCTGATCTCCTAACTAACCCCCCACCCTCTCCCAGACTCCCCAAAATAAAAAAACAACCATGGAACTAACATTCCATCTGCTGCCACCACCACTTTGTTCACTCTGCTGGCGTCTTCTACTCCTTCCCCCATCCTGTGTCCATCTGGTCTATTTAGAGCATAGGCAGCGACTGTCTACTGCTATGTGTTTGCACAGCAACTAACGCAACCCTTCTTGGTTGTCTTTATGCACTACCGTACTACTACTGCTACTACTAACAACAGACGAGAATAATAACCAGGGCCGGCTCTAGGATTTTTGCCGCCCAAAGCAAAAACAATTTTGGCCACACACCCCCCTTATTTAATTACCCCACCCCCGGCCCCGCCTCAACTCCGCCCCTTCCCCAAATCCCCAGCCCTGCCTCCTCCCCCCAGGCTCTCAAGCCTAGGAGGGAGGGAGGGGGAGAAGCGGCGCCGCGCCGCGGCCACTCGGAGTCCATCCCCCCCCAGGTTTGAGAGCCTGGGAGGGAGGGGGAGACCCCGAGCTGCTCCCCCTCCCTCCCAGGCTTGAGAGGCTTGAGAGCCTGGGAGGGAGGGCGAGTAGCGGCGTGCGAATCAGCTGTTTCGCGCGCCGTGGCAGCAGCAGCGGAGGTGAGCTAGGGCGGCCGGGGCACATTTTTAGGGGCGGCATTCTGGCGCCGGCCATGCCACCCCTAAAAATGTGCCGCCCCAAGCACCAGCTTGTTTTGCTGGTGCCTAGAGCCGGCCCTGATAATAACCCAAGCATCGGGAGCGGCAAAGAATCAAGCTTCTTTATGGCGTTTTAAGTTCATTACTACGTTCTGCGTGTATTGAAGGTCAATGGCAAAGCTCTCCGTAAGAAAAAGGAAAGCTTTGCTGGGTCCCACTATGCAGAGTTGATTTAATTCCAAATACATTTACATTTTAATGCAAATGCCTGGAAATCATCAACTTCTTCAATTACCTGCTGAGATCCAAGTTCAGCGTTTCCATGGGAACAGCAACTGTTGATCGCCATGATTTATATTTATATCTTGGTAGTGTCCAGAGGGCCCAATCAGGCCTCATTGTATCAGGTGCTGTACAAATACATAGGAAGGTGTGGTCCCTGGTTGATGATCAGAAGCCTGGATTTTAAGTGGTTCAAAGAGGGTAAATATTATCAAAGTTAATTTCCACTTCTAAACACCTCCTGGTACCTTTATTTGCACTGCCTGCAGGACCTTACTTTACCAGTAGCTCCTCCATGGAGAATGGAGCCTTATCTCCAGTAGGAGTTTACTAGCCTTCTGGACGTAAACACGCACCTTTTGGGCAGTGAATACCGACCCTGCAATGCTACTAAACCAGTGGTACAGGCCAGAGTCGGGCCTGATGTACAAACTGTTTAGAAAGTCAGAGCAAAAAGACTAATCCGAATGTGATGTGTTTAAGCCACAAGAACTGGGCCTTTATGGCTCTTGGTGAGGCCCTGGGGGTACGTCTATGCTATGATAAAACACCCGCAGCACTGACTTTCAGAGCCTGGGTCAGGCGATGGGCTTGCGGGGCTCGGGCTGCGGGGCTATCCAATTGCAGTGTAGATGTTCAGGCTCGGCCCTAATGTCTACACTGCGAATGGATAGCCTTGCATCCCAAGGCCGAGTCTGCTGATCCGGGCCAGTTGTGGCCAGGTAGTGTAGAGATAGTTAGGTTGTCTTAGCAACAAGCTGAGAGAGTCTAGACACTGAAAGAAGTGCAGAGTTGCCAACCACGAGTGCTCAAACATCATGAGTTGGGCCTCAAAAAAATCATTACTTGTTAAAAACTAATACATTTGGGGTGAGTTGTATTTGTTTTCGGAGCCTTTAGATCACACTTGGGTCACATTTTCAAGCTTTTCTCTGCAACCAGGAAGGCTAGAAACTTACTTTTTTTAAAATGAAATTTTGGATTCTCACCTAATCCCAGGATTCCAGGAGGTGGGGCTTTAACAAACACACCAAACATTGTGAGACTCGCAATAAAACCACAAGAGTTGGCAACAGTTGGGGAATAACTCGATCTGAGTTTCCAGTGGGTAATGTTAATAGGATGAGGCTGCTGTCCCTTTCTGGACATGGCATGTGTGTGTGTGTGTGTGTGTGTGTGGTGTCACTTGGCAACTTGCTCAAACTCAGCTTGTGGACTGAACAGCTGGAAAAATAATGAGCTTCACCAACATGGCTACTGCTGCCATCCCCTGCCACCTCCATTATCCTCATCCTGAATGAATTCTGGGGCAGAGACAGTGCACCAGCTCCCATCACAACCTCCACTGGGTTGAGCTGGATTGTGAACAACACCTAGGACGGAAACATTACATTCCTTCGATCAACCCTTGTTCCTCATCTTTCCGATCCCTTTTCTGCCTTCTGTCTAATAAGAGCCCGGCTTAGCCAGCCAAGGTAAACCCATCTTTTCTAACACCGCTGTCATGAAAAAAAAAGAAAAGAAAAGAAAAGAAAGAAAGCTCTAAAGAATGCTTTTAGCCCAAATGGCCAAAATCTCGACATGGCTAATAGAGCTGTGTGCTCTGCCTATACTTTGCCTGTAAGTGACAAAGCATTAGAGACAGAAGTCACATTTTTCTTTCCATTTTCTTTTGTGTCTACATCCGTTTTGTTTTGTCTTTGAAAGAAACAGGGTGGGACTTTAATGCCAACAACCTCAAAGTGATCATATAAAATGACTCTGTCTTGTTCCCCCACCAACAGTTCACACTGTCTTTTCATACCAGGTAAAGACTGAGATCCACGTCTTGTCTCTTAAAAGAGTCTGGAAGACTAGCCTGAACAAGGGAAACTGTTTACATCAAAAGCTGCCTTAACTTTTTAAGTTTCAAATGCTGAAATCGCTTCTCTTCCTTCTGTGTGTTTAACAAAAGGTTAACAGGTCTTTGATGGTGGTTGTTACAATAGGAACTGCTGGGGATAACTTAACGGGAATCCTGGAATCAGATTCAGCACCCCCCACCCATTAATCCAACACTGCACTGCAATCTGAGAAGCGCATGGAAATGCTCTGTGGTAGGTATAACAAACAACTGCTGGGGGGAAAGAACCATGACATTATAACTTTGGAAGGAGTTGGAAAAGAAACCAATTGTTCAAACACATTTCAAACACCCTCTGCACTAGGGTGACCAGATTTGGGGGTCTTTTTCTCATATAGACTCCTATTACCCCCCCCGCCGTCCCGAGTTTTCACACTTGCTATCTGGTCGTCCTACTCTGCACCGAGTGTAAACTCAGACTCTAATTACGGAGACCCTTCCTTGTTAAAATATACAGCATAACACATGCTGATCTATATCCACTGTGCAGGTGAAGGAAGAAGCATCTAGGAAGAAGAGATGCTAAAGTCAGCAGATTTACTCTTCAGAACTGGCTTCCAAATTGGCTGTGTTTCTATATAGGTTTTTATACCACACTCATCACCTTAGTATCTGAGTAATAAGGAGGAGTACTGGGAGGAGTGGTAGATACGCTGGAGGGTAGGAATATGATACAGCGGGTAGGTCTAGATATGACCTAGACAAATTAGAGGATTGGGCCAAAAGAAACCTGATGAGGTTCAACAAGGACAAGTGCAGAGTTCTGCATTAAGACGGAAGAATCCCATTCACTGTTACAGACTAGGGACCGAATGGCTAGGAAGCAGTTCTGCAGAAAAGCACCTAAGGGTTACAGTGGATGAGAAGCTGGATACGAGTCAACAGTGTGCCCTTGTTGCCAAGAAGGCTAACGGCATTTTGGGCTGTATAAGTAGGGGCACTGCCAGCAGATAGAGGGACGTGATCGTTTCCCTCCTATTCGACATTGGTGAGGCCTCATCTGGAGTACCAGCTGAGCGGCGAACAGCAGAGGCTAACAGCGGGAGTTTGCCTGGGAGCTGTCCGAGAGGAGGTACGCTAAGTGCTGCATTAGGGGGGCTGTGTTGGTGAGTATCTGAGTGTCTGCTGCTGGGACAGTTGGTCAGTTTGACCGTGTGCTTGATTGCTTGCTTGTTTGTTTGAAAAGTGTGAATTGGGAGTGCTTTGTTCCAGCTGGGCCTTGAGTGGGCCTGACTGGTATATAAGGGCAGTCAGCAGCGAACCAGCTGAGCGGCGAACAGCAGAGGCTAACAGCGGGAGTTTGCCTGGGAGAGCGCACTGAGGCTTTCATCTGCAGGTTTCTCCGAGTAGTTCCTGCAACAGTTGAGGAAGCTCCTAAGAGGACGGTGATATGGAAGGTGAGCGATCAGCTGTTGTAACCTGCACAGGTTGTGCCATGTTTGTCTTTCTTCCGCAGGACAGAAGCAACTTTGTCTGCACAAAGTGCAAGCTGGTCTCCATATTGGAGGAGAAGGTTCGAGGGCTGGAGAAACAAGTATCAACTCTGCGTTGCATAAGGGAAAATGAAGATTTCCTGGACAGACGTCAGGAGATGCTTCTACGGCCACAATGTTCTGAAGATTCAGAGCAGGCACAGTAGGGACAGAAGGATTGTGAGGAGGTTTGGCAGCATGTGACTTCCAGAAGAAGAAAGAGGAGCGTCCATGCACCAGCAATGGAGATACAGGTGAGGAATCGTTTCCATGTTCTCTCTACAGGTGCTAATGCGGAGAGTGGACTAGATGGCCCATCTGAGGGAAGGGAGCAGAAGGAGACTCCACCGATTGGAACGCAAAAGATGCACTGTCCTAGGGATGGGGGTTCCACGACCACCACTCCCAAGAGGAGGAGGAGGGTGGTGGTGGTCGGGGACTCCCTCCTCAGGGGGACTGAGTCATCTATCTGCCGCCCTGACCGGGAAAACCGAGAGGTCTGCTGCTTGCCTGGAGCTAGGATACACGATGTGACGGAGAGACTGCCGAGACTCATCAAGCCCTCGGATCGCTACCCCTTCCTGATTCTCCACGTGGGCACCAATGATACTGCCAAGAATGACCTTGAGCGGATCACTGCAGACTACGTGGCTCTGGGAAGAAGGATAAAGGAGTTTGAGGCGCAAGTGGTGTTCTCGTCCATCCTCCCTGTGCAAGGAAAAGGCCGGGGTAGAGACCGTCGAATCGTGGAAGTCAACGAATGGCTACGCAGGTGGTGTCGGAGAGAAGGCTTTGGATTCTTCGACCATGGGATGGTGTTCCAAGAAGAAGGAGTGCTAGGCAGAGACGGGCTCCACCTAACGAAGAGAGGGAAGAGCATCTTCGCCAGCAGGCTGGCTAACCTAGTGAGGAGGGCTTTAAACTAGGTTCACCGGGGGAAGGAGACCAAAGCCCTGAGGTAAGTGGGGAAATGGGATCCTGGGAGGAAGCACAAGCAGGAGAGCGCAACAGGGGAGGACTCCTGTCTCATGCTGAGAAAGAGGGACGATCATTGAGTTATCTTAAGTGCCTATACACAAATGCAAGAAGCCTGGGAAACAAGCAGGGAGAACTGGAAGTCCTGGCACAGTCAGGGAACTATGATGTGATTGGAATAACAGAGACTTGGTGGATAACTCACATGACTGGAGTACTGTCATGGATGGATATAAACTGTTCAGGAAGGACAGGCAGGGCAGAAAAGGTGGGGGAGTTGCGTTGTATGTAAGAGAGGAGTATGACTGCTCAGAGCTCCGGTATGATACTGCAGAAAAACCTGAGAGTCTCTGGATAAAGTTGAGAAGTGTGAGCAACAAGGGTGATGTCGTGGTTGGAGTCTGCTATAGACCACCAGACCAGGGGGATGAGGTGGACGAGGCTTTCTTCTGGCAACTAGCAGAAGTTGCTAGATCACAGGCCCTGGTTCTCATGGGAGACTTTAATCACCCTGATATCTGCTGGGAGAGCAATACAGCGGTGCACAGGCAATCCAGGAAATTTTTG